>NW_014584864.1:3714-4420 GCF_000485595.1 Priapulus caudatus
AGTCATTTCGCGTTATTTCGCGTCATTTCGCGGCATTTAATTCGCAGCATTTCGCGTCATTTCGTGTCATTTCGCGGTTTAGTAGGTCTCTCATTGGGAGCCGATTCGCTGATGTAGACGCATGCGTACTCTGGATGGCACACGCACATGTTCAAGTAAGTGCATTACGCCGCAGTATGTGCGTCATAACAAGAGTGAAAAGCAATTTTATGTATGATGATTTCGCGTCATTTCGCGTCATTTCGCGGTTTAGGAGGTCCGCTCAAGGGAAGTGTAATTAGGCAGCGAGGTGTAAAACCGTGTCTTGTTTATTCAAGCTATTGCTGTCTCGCGCGATATTCGCGCTTGGTGCGTTTGTGAACAAAACTTTTTGATTAAATGCCTGGTGCATAATATATGATAGTAGCAAGAGAAACCTATAGTAACACGCTACCTAATAAACAAGGCAGGAAAATGTCGTGGCTGGCCGATTGACCTAAACGGATTTGTCGATGAGCCCACCTTCTTACGGCCGTAATGTAGTGCGTTGTGATGACATCGCAACGGCACAAAATGGTTCGTCTAGGTTGGAGCCATAGAACTAGAATAGAACTTCTATTTTAGTTCCATGGTTGGAGAGCTCAATGCTTCTCAATAAAAACATCCGAGCTAGACCGAGCAGCCGGTAAACGGAGAAGCTAATGAGACAGGTGTACATGGTAATGGT
>NW_014584865.1:0-417 GCF_000485595.1 Priapulus caudatus
ACACACACACACACACACACACACACACACACACACACACACACACACACACACACACACACACACACACACACACACACACACACACACACACACACACACACCCATGTAAAATATTACCCGCATAACTAGCTCTAATGCCCGCGCGCTACGTGCACTAACCAACACGACGAAGCTTACCTTATCATGCTAATAACATCT
The DNA here is from genome assembly GCF_000485595.1 of Priapulus caudatus. Classification (NCBI taxonomy): domain Eukaryota; kingdom Metazoa; phylum Priapulida; class Priapulimorpha; order Priapulimorphida; family Priapulidae; genus Priapulus; species Priapulus caudatus. The sequence continues at coordinate 202 of NW_014584865.1, forward strand.
TTCAATATGCGCGCATGTGCGTTGTAATATATACGAGATGCTAATTTCATCTCGATCTTTCGGATGGGTAATTTCATGGGTAATTTTGCGTGGCAGTAAACATCCTGGCTCTTGCTTGACGTGAGCTGCTCACAGCATGCACTCGCATCCTCGCTAACACGCTCACATCTCTCTCTCTCTCTCTCTCTCTCTCTCTCTCTCTCTCTCTCTCTCTCT
>NW_014584865.1:1751-2729 GCF_000485595.1 Priapulus caudatus
GCTCTCCCGCTCTCTCGCCGCGCGCTCTCTCTCTCTTTTTCTATCTCCATCTATCTCTTTCTTTTCCCCTCTCTCCCCATCTTCGCTTTCTCTCGCCTTTTCTCTTTCTTTCTTAATTTTATTCTGTCTTTTCTTTTCTCTCTGCCCATTCACCTCGCGCATTTCCTGTCTGTCAGGCTGTCTGTCTGCCTGTCTCTTCCCTCTTCCTTGCGCTCTGTCCCTCTCTCGCTTTCCGTACCCTTGCAGTCGTCTTCCGTGTGATCGACTCTAAATATAGAGCTATAACTATAAGACATTACGTAAACATGTCTAGTCATGATTTTTCTGTAGTCCGCTATCATGGTTAAGAATCGCCTCCGTTGTGAATATCCTTGATGCGTTTAAACAGCTGTTTTATGGGCGGAGGTTATGGGCGGAGGATTCCATCGCGCATGCTGTGGCTACGTGCGTACGTACGACGCATATATGAACTTATCCCCTATGTGCTTATCACCCCTCGAATTGCACTAATGAATATGGGGATGCTGGAAGTGTTGGGATGTTGGTGGGATGCTGGGAGCGCAGGGATGCTGGGAGCGCAGGTGTGCGGTGAGTGTAGGAATGTTGGTGGGATGCTGGGAGCGCAGGGGTGCTGGTGTGATGCTGGGAGCGCAGGGGTGCTGGTGTGATGCTGGGAGCTCAGGGATGCTGGAATGTCGGTGTGATGCTGGGAGCGCAGGGATGCTGGAATGTCGGTGTGATGCTGGGAGCGCAGGGATGCTGGAATGTCGGTGGGATGCTGGCAGGTTACGTCTCGTGGTTGGGGCGGGCAGCTGTGGATGGTTCGTCAGTATCCTATTTCACCTCCGCATCATCACCATGACGACACATCAGCCGCAACCCCGCGCAGCATCCTCCCGGAAGCTACCGAGAGATTCCGACGGTACTTCGTACTCTGTCACGCGAGAAAAGAGCTGAGACGAACAGGGAGGGGCGTCT
>NW_014584865.1:4046-4419 GCF_000485595.1 Priapulus caudatus
TATATATATAATATATAATTATGTATGTAGTTGCGACTGGTATGAAACCCTCGGCACGCCTGCTGTAGGGTAACCGAGCATGTCGCATGTATGTATCATACACACGTATATCTACTACATGTAGTGCGCATATACTATGTCGCATGCTCGCCGTGTGTGGCTCTAGCGACGCCACCTCGCTGTCACTCGGTGGGGCGTGTGTGCTAAATGTGTACGTATATAACATATATATGTATACATATATATGTGATATAGACATACGTATAGCCAGGCATATACGTGTATGTACAGTATGTATGTATGTGTGTGCGGGCGTGCGTGCGTACGTGCGTGCGTTCGTGCGCGTGTGCGTGCGCGTGTGTGTGCGCGTGTG
>NW_014584866.1:0-4419 GCF_000485595.1 Priapulus caudatus
CACACAGGATCCACTGCCGTGTGAATGCGCGAGTTAATAAAAAAATATTCTTTTAATTGCTTACACGCGAATGGAGGTGTTGGTCATATATCGGAAAGATTGGAGGAAGACAGGACATTTCCCTCGGATACGGCTGTAATTATCAGATGACGGTTCAGCATGAGATGATGCACTGCATGGGTTTCTACCACACACAGAGTCGTGCTGATCGTGACAGCTATGTCAGAATTTACCTACAAAATGTCATGCAAGGTAATGTCAATCTCGATTATCTATGTGGAACTATATTGTACCATGACGACGCAAGTAATGATAGTCGTAATTCTTTTTAGTTCTGCTATATATATATATATATTATATATATGTATATATATAAAGTGTGTTTTATAATGTAGATAGTGTGTGTGTGTGGTGTGTCGTAGCCGTGCGTAGGCGCCGTGTGCCGTGTAGTGTGTGTGTGTGTGTGTGTGTGTGTGTGTGTGTGTGTGTGCGTGCGTGCGTGCGTGCGCGTGCGTGCGTTCGCACGTGCGTGTATGTGTGTGTGTGTATGTGTGTGTAACACGTGGTTAGTAGACAGTTAAACTTCCATAAGCGTGCATACGATTGCTTGTGAAAAGCATTATGTAACTATTTATGTTCATTCTTCTCCTTCCCTAATAATTCTTCAGGCCAGGAACACAATTTCGACAAGGTATCGACAAGCGTGGCATCTCTGTATGGAGCGTATGATCTCCTATCTATCATGCATTACGATTGCTATTCCTTCTCCAAGAACGGATATCCAACCATCACGTCGCTGAACGATCCAAGCTGTCAGACCTCGTTGGGGCAGCCCCATGTCGGAGGTGGATTCAGAAACTCGGACGTTAAAAAGCTCAACGATATGTATTGCTAAGGCTAATGGCATATAATTGTAATTGCGTTCATGCTTAATGACTTTGTACGCAGTACTGGTGTAGGGATCGTTAATAATTGTAGCGATTAGTGTGTGAAATTGTTAACTGACTTATGATAAGATTGGCTTAATAAATTCATTACGCAATGATATTAGTGTGTTGCAATGCGTTTCCCTATAGCATGATGAGGGCTGACCCTTCGCAATTTATTTCCTGTGTGTGGGGGAGAGTTAAACGGCAGAGAATGCGTGAAACACACAAGTATGCAAAGACCTGCCCCAGTCAAGAGTACTTTATTTACAGAACAGTATGACAGAAACGCTGTTATATCGCACTACAACAAGGCTTATGTTCACGATTAAAAAAAACATTCATTTGTGCATTCATATATCAAAATATTAGATATAACATTAATAAAACGGAACTATTTAAAACGGAACACATTTTGATGTAAAAATTCACTGTGGATAAATATTTACACGGGAACGGCTAAAGACCAATTATAGTTAGTCAATGACACCTATATTACCTTCGTGTAATTAGAATTCGTGTATTCAGCCAACGTATTTCCTATCGCGATTAATGTACAATTACCAAAAATAATGCAAATAAACATTATACATGGCCGTATCTATCTCTATATATCTTGTGAAGGCGAAACACCTAGTTTGCCACCGTGTCCCTAACTTCTCGCCATGTACACGCGCCCACTATAGTTGTAGGACAGAGAACCATTTGCGAGTCTAAACGTCACGAAATAATCATCCCATCAACCATATGTTTGTCTCAGTCTGCCGCGCCCCCTTCTCTCTTTTCCTCGCTTCCTACTTCTCACCCCCCTCTCTCTCCATGTCTCTTTCTCCCTATTCTCCCCTACCTCTCTCTTCTTTTCTCTTTTTTTCTTCTTCCTCCCCATCTTCTTCCTCCTCTTCCTCCCCTCTCATCCTCTCTCTCTCTCTCTCTCGCTCTCTTTCTCACTTGCTACCCCTCTCTCTCCCTCTCATTCTCCCTTTTCTATCTATCTTCATCTTACTGTCTTTAACCCCCTCTCTCCTTGCGTTGTGTTATTGTGTGTGTGTGTGTTGTTGTGGGTGTGTGTGTGTCGTGTGTTGTGTGTGTGAATGTGTGTCGTGTGTGTGCAGGGCGGCGCCAGGGTATTTCTTAGGTGGTGGGCGAAACAGTCGGGCGTGTACAGAAGCACGCGAAGAGGGAGGTCTGGTGGGCTTGCTCCCCACAAATTTATTTTGGAAATTAGACCCCCTCAGATTGCGTTTCTGCGCGAGCAGAAGGCCGCGGGGGGGGTTCCGGACCCCTCCTGGATACAGCGCACCCTTTGGGATTAACTGTAGTGACTTACTGGGACTCAACCGCGATGTCGCCCGCGTTGCACCTGGACGCCGCTGCGGGGTCCATAGCGAGGGGTAAGATCTACATCACTTTCCACTACGAAGCGTGACGTACGCCAAAATCATTTGGTAATAAGTACTTTGTGTACGCAAATCTGTAAACTACATTGACCTTCTAGTGCGATTCCATCAACACAGCTATTTAGTAAATTGTTCGCTCATGCACGAATATTCAGCGGTGTATAGCAGTGCGAGTTCATCAGCTAAAATCTCTAATAACCGTAACAACCCTGTTGACTCTGTCAACGTTTACACGAGCTGACTGAGCGATAGAAATGCCGACTAGAACCCACTCGAAATTTCCGCGAGGGTTGTTCCAGCCACAGGACCGCAGCGATGCATTATTTTATCAGAAAAATTTTATTAAAATGTGAAACTACTCAACTAAAAACTACAACAATAAATAATATAAGCCATAGACCTCACCAGACAGGCGGCCGCGCCTTTGACCTCTTCGTTCTGTCAAAAATACTCTCTCTTGCAAAGGTCACCATTATGTGGTTTTGTTATAATCGAGGTGGTGCGAGGATGGCCGTAGCCGGCGTGTTGCACGAGAGCATTCGGGCTTTACTGTCGCTTCGCACACGATATCGCGCGTCGCGAGCGTGCGCACTCTGCGTTTAGCTCCTTATGCTGCACCGCGTGCGCGCACACCATAGCCGACGCATTGTACGTGACCCACACAGCACGCACGTGTTTACGTACACACGCACGACGCACTGTCCACATACACCGGCGGTGTATCGACGGCGTGCTAACCTGCCCCAGCCACGCTGCCGCTTACAACTAGCGTGCACGTGAACGTGTATCTGCGGTACGTGCACACGCCACTGCAGTCGTGGTACAGTGCACACACACGCCCACGCAACGCAACGTGGTACCGGTTGCGACAAGCATACCCGACCACTGACCCGGCCTGCACGTCGGTACATCGGTGTGGTTCCGATGTGCGCTGGGCATACCGTTCCTTCTGCGAGTGTATCCGATGGCCGTGCGCTCTACGCACACGCACCATGTATTATCTGCACCAAACACGGACAATTGACGCGTAGTGGAGTGATACGACACCGTATCCAACGCATCCTCCAGCACTCCTGTAGCGACTAGTCACTCGCAGCTGACTACATGTTTAACATGACGCTATAGCAGAGTGCGTTGTGTCTGGCGTGTCCCTATGGTAATGCGTGTACGCCCCGACGCAATGCGTGCTACGTGCATCGTGGCACGCGTTGTATGCGCTCCGACCCACGACGCTCGTAAGTGGCGCACGCATGGTGTATGCGCACGCCATGCGTGTAGCCGCACGCCATGCGTGTACGCCGCACGTCATTGCGTGTACGTGCACGCAACGGTCTGTAGTTGAATAGTGTGGCCACGGTCTATTAGTTCGCGTGAGGTGGCATCCGCCGTGCACGCCTCAACAGCTCTATGCAGGCGCTATCGGTACCTCGCACGCCGTAGATCGGCGACTTTTACTGACTCACGGGTAATTCAATCAACATTTGCGTGACGCAGGTTGGCTACGCCTGCGGTTGTGTACTGAATTGCGGCTTATAGAGCGTGCAGGGTGTTTACGCGTGTAAGGGTAGATACTTCGTGTTACAAGCCGTGTGAGGGTATATTAATTTATATATATAATACCCTAACCCTAGTATATACTGCATATTACATATTAGTGGCTTAGTGCGGGAACGTTCTGATGAATATTACTCAGGTACTCCACAGGTGATTAGTGTGACCCGCGTAATATATCTCATCAGCCGTCTGCACACCCCTGGCTACCCTAACGCCTAAACCACACACACACCACGGGTCAAACAGATGGGGCAGAGCCCTGCAGTTGGCGGTCCGGGAAGCTCTCAGCAGTTTAGCCCTAATCAAAGCCCTCACAATTGCTGACAAAAAAAAATTTGCAGGGCGAACCCAAGGAGCAACATACCCAAGGAGATGAAAACCCCGGAGGGGGGCGGACTATTATGGCGTGGTATCTGCGTAATGTTGCCACTGCCCAAGAGTTAAACCATTGGGGTGGGAGGCTCTGGAACTAACTCAGACTGCTGATAGAGATCGCATTAGGTGGTCATCTATTGGAAACTAATGTATTTAGTATAATATAT
>NW_014584867.1:0-1758 GCF_000485595.1 Priapulus caudatus
CAAAACTTGAAAACTCTAAAATTAATGAAGAGGGTAAAAAATAATGATCAGTTAATCAAATCACATATTGAATAGGGTTACATTGTTGTTGGGTTACATTATTGTATCTATCTTTACTCTAGCTCTAGTACTATAGGCCGCGGAGCTATCTTTACTCCTGCGACAGAGCGAAGGGCTACTCGTACGAGTACGTATACCTACGTATGTAGTAAGTGTTACGAGACGTCTTACGAGAGCCCAAACCCTCTCATAACTTAAGATTAAGATGAAAATAACACAGTTACACAAAGAATTGTAATTATAGTGATATTATATTCTATATTAATGAGTAAAATGTGTGTTTTAAACTTACTTATAATCGCCTGATAATGAACTAAAACACATATTTACAAATGGGCGTTTGTTCTCTTGTTTTGAAGGTTTATCGCGTCATAGCAAATCAAAGCAGCCAATCAGAGGAACCCTTTGCGCATTTGCGGTACGGAAAAAATAGACGCGCCCGGCGTATAGCAACACCCAAAGTTTGGCCGCGGAGGTGCGTCCATTTGTTAAAACTGTGTGAAACCGTGTCGTATTCAAAGAACGTTTTTGAAGAACACATACGATTTTCAGGTAAATTGGTGGTGTCATATGATTAAGGGAGAATCATAGACGAAGACAAGGTAAAGTTTGAATATATTTATTCACATATTGATAGAATATTTACAAGTTGAAAACTATGCAAAACGCTGTTAAAACGGTGTCATACCCTTCTCCTATTATGTACTCTTGATATAATGTATAACATATGGTATAAATAATTATGTTTGTTAAAATCAGGTGCCATTCATCGTTTTGATAATCTCATCTATTGTGGCTTTATTCGTGCAGATCTCTGGCAAATTGACCAACTAATTTGGTTAAAATGAGGTGATATCCATACATTTTATAGAAATAATTTTTTTTTTAAATCAGCTTATTAATTTACGAAGAAAGTGACCCTGAACTGATATACCGTGCTATATTGACGGTTTTCGTTTATTGACCTGTGTATATAGTTTAGTTTTCATGTATTATTCTGATGTAAAACGAATCCAAATGATGAGAGAGACACGTGACAGATGTCACCAATTGTGTATTTAAAAGGCGAGACGAGACTTGCAAAGCCATGACGCATATTCATAATAACTTGGCGCAATTTTATAACAATGTTGTATATCCAGAAGCTTTCACTACACAGAATCATAGAATCGTTCGAACTGTTTTTGTCAGAATATTGCTTATTGTATGTTTCTCTGATACGAATCTATCCTTAGAATTAAGAGTAAAAAGGATATAAAAATGTAAACCGAGCCACCCGCTACCCTAGAGTGTCATCTAAGAATTAGCCTTGCGTGTATACCATGCTGGTGGGCGGGTGATTACTGTCTTCTATATCCATCCCGGAATCTCTACCCGTAGAGTCTGTGTGGCTGGGTAGTGGTTAGATTGTGAATCCAGTACGCTTCTTTTTCCTTTCTGATGGGGATCGTGTGACTATATGACTATGAGATATGTGGCTAAATTTGCTCTTAAAAGTTGTTCCTATGCGTTTTTCTCCGAGCAACGTCGGGTACCAAGCTTGTATACATATAGGAGGTGATCCCTCCTACGGCTTAATGACATAATGTGGTCATCGTGGTACACAGCTGAATAATTAACACAACACAACACAGTGTGTGTGTGTGTGTGTGTGTGTGTGTGTGTGTGTGTGTGTGTGTGTGTGTGTGTGTGTGTGTG
>NW_014584867.1:2430-4416 GCF_000485595.1 Priapulus caudatus
TGCCTCCGAGTAACCTCTCGCTGTCGGCGCTCGAAAATAACAGCGTCGTCGTCGGCAGCAGCAGCGCGGGAACAACGAACGTCGTCGCCGTGCCCGAGGGCCTTCGGTTCGCCTACCCGCTGCGTCGTCAACATCGTCGTCAACGCAGTCGTCAACGCAACGCATCCAGCCGCTGCCGCCGCCGACGATGAGTAACGGCTCCTCGCAGGCGACGGAGCTCCGGGAGAAGCTTCGCTCCTTCTCCGAGGCGCTCGCCAGAAACCTGAAGCTGGCGAAGACGTTCAGCATCGTCGTCGGCGCCTTCTTCGTCTGCTGAGCTCCGCACTTCACCGTGATGCTGCTGAGCGTGTTCGAGGTGCGACGGGAGCCGCTGGGGATGCTGCGCGGGGTGGGATACTTGATGGCCTGCTGCAACTCGAGCGTTAACTTCTTCGTCTACGCCGGACAGAGCAAGACATTCCGTAGGGCGTTCAGGGCGGTGCTGCCCTCGCGCGGCGGAAACTAAAATTAGAAGCATCGATGGACGGACTACCGACGTCCCAGGCCCGTTTATGTTTGGACGAAGTGATCTCTGATTACATTGCAATATATAATTTTAAATGCGAATTTTAATGGTGTTGTACAAATCAGAATGGATTATGCTGGCGGCAGATGAAAGAAAATACTATAGACAGTGTAAATACATTGAAATCAGAAATTTCACCAGGTGATGACTTTTCACATTATTTTGCATTTTGCTAAAAACAATACCCAGCGACTTGCGCCTAAAATTCCTAGCACAGGTCACAAATATACAATAGTCATATGCATGCAGAAACTGTTAGTGGGAAGAACAATGCACTGTTAGTGTAAGTTTAGCGTACACCCTATCATGGCGTATGGAGGTAGTGGGCGTCACATAAACGTTACGAGACTGGCTGCAGCGATGCAGCTCCCTTGTACAGCATGCATGTACATCATGTTGCACCGTTACGTACATGCGCATCATTTAGGTGTGAATATAACGCATGTGCACACATATACGCAATAAGCATTATCGCATAGCACACATATTCCACAATACTAACTTCGTATGCGTGAAACCGATAAACTTAGGGAGTCGCGCACGACAATCATACTGGTTATACCAGCTGCTCCATCATTACATACATACATTTGCCCTAACCCTTGTTTACTTACGCTGAAAATTAAAAACTGCCGGGCATTTAGGAAATCGAAGACCGTGCCCGGCAGCCGTCAGATATACGTTAGCCAGCAGTCGGCTGCCGGGCATATAGCCACTCTGCACATTTTACATCATGACAGCAATGCAAGTACCAAGCGATCTAGGCACAGGCCTTAGCTAACACACACAACATACCTTGCTCGGCGCAGTGGCTATGTCCGCGAGTGACACGAGGAACACAGGCACTTGGAGCGTTTCAATAAAATATAATGCTAAATAAATTTACTACCAGTACCAAAGTTTTAATGTTTCTCTACTCTCTTTCACCTATTATTGCCGACAATTTCCTGTAAATGCCGTCCAAATGTTCATCTGCAACACACGCTGGCTGCCGCACGCTAGCTGCTGCACACTGACACATAAATATATATTGAAACGCTCCAAGTGCCTGTGCCTGTGGCTGTGGGCTGGTTCGCCACTCAAAACAACAAAATTACAATACACGGCTGTAGCCTGTACTGCGCTAGCGTTCAGGCCCAATCACACCAGAGCTACGCTCATCACGATCGCCCCGTCCTCAAAAAATTTGCCCGAGCGGGGTGAGCGTGGTTGAGAGCGTGGCCAATTTGGCCCCAGCCGGGCCCAGCGCCGATACTACGATCTAATTACGTCCATACTACGATCTAAGTGCGTCTTTACCCCGATCTCATTGCGCTCACCACGCTCAACACCACGCCCGCATCACGCTTGCACTGCGCGGACTGTGTCTTTATTGCGACCAATCAGATCGTGTTGCGTTCGAACGACGCTTGCACTGCGCG
>NW_014584868.1:0-1853 GCF_000485595.1 Priapulus caudatus
CTATTATTATATAGATCGATAGATCTATTATTATATCTATTATTATATAGATCGATAGATCTATTATTATATCTATTATTATATAGATCGATAGATCTATTATTATATCTATTATTATATAGATCTATAGATCTATTATTATATCTATTATATAACTAAATGTTTGTGTTACTCGGTGATATCGTATCTCTAACTCTGTATTATGGATATCAAGAGTCAATAATAGAAATCGATTGGGACTGTTTTCTATTATGGACTCTCGATACGTATAGTCAGGAGTGCATAATAATTGAGGCGTATATGACACGCTCGAAACACAAGAAATTCCACATTTCTCTGCCCATATTTACCTATGATTGATTACGTAAATCTATATTAATAATATAATAGATCTATATAATAATAAATATAATACTAGATCTATAGATCTATATAATAATAGATATAATAATAGATCTATAGATCTATATAATAATAGATATAATACTAGATCTATAGTAGAGATAGCTGCAGGTGTGTGCGGGCTTGGCACCAGTGTCAACACACGTACAGATATAGTCAACATTCGCGTAGATAGCGAACTTTATAGCAGATAGTGGGCTGTTTCATGCTTACCAGCCTGAACTGTACTCGGGCAATGTTTTTAAAATAAATTTATGATAAAAGAGCATCTACGTAGCCTATATGGGATCTAGGAGCGGAGTGAACCAATTTTTTTCTGGAGAGGGGGGGGGTGCCGATGGGGGTGAGGGAGGGGCAAAGCCTCGTGATTGCTGTTGATTATGTAATATATATATGGATTATTTTACTATATATCTATATTTCCCTGAGAGGGAAACTGCCCCCCCCTTGACACTCCCCTGACCCCCTTGCTAGCTACAACCCTGGGTTTTGTTTTCAGGGGGTTGCGTGACCGGGGGAGGTGGGGGAGGATCAAGCCCATACGCGCAGGTTTGTGATTGATCTTATTCAGTAAAATCAATTGTTGCAAAAATCGATCTCAGTGTCAAAAGAGAAAACGGGCCTCGATCAGAATTGCCAATGCGTACAGTAAAAACTGAAAACCCGCGTATAAGAACCTAACGATTAAGAACCTGAGATTAGAAAGCTAAGATTTCCCATTTAACACCTCGACACTCCCCTTGACACAAGAACCTGTTTTAGCCTCGAATTTAAAACAGGTTCTTATTTTATGAAAATTTAGTTAACACTTACAAATTCATAAATCAACTAAAACAAGCTCTATCAGGCATGGATTGTTTTAAAACAATCTAGTTTTTGTATGTTTATTAGGTATAAAGGGCATAAAAAGAAATAAGAACGTAGAATAGGGTTTGTATTTGTCTAGATTGCAGTCATTTAGACATAATTCTATGCATATTTTATATAAACAATGGACCGCACCAATATTCTACCGGCAACAAGCACTTAACCGGCAACAAGAACCTATTTAAGAAACCAAATAGCCTAATTTCCCAGTAAACACTAATTATATAAGAACTTTTTTAGTCTAACTTGGTAAAATGCAGGTTCTTATACACGGGTTTTTAATGTACATAGTCAAAATCAATTGGATTACAAAGGAATTCTCTACATGGTTGGAAGTAAATATGGGAACTAGATTCATCATTCATTCTACCACAATATCCCTTGTATTCAAAGCTCCTTATACCCATATTCTGATATCATGATATATCTTTATTGAAGATAGCCTATATATATATATGGGATTTGTTTTGTTGTTAGACGTATGTGCGTACAAACGCATACCCGCAAAACAACGTAGGTGCGTGCGTGCGTGCGCGCATGTCTGTGTGTGTGTGTGTGTGTGTGTGTGTGTGTGTGTGTGTGTG
>NW_014584868.1:2765-4704 GCF_000485595.1 Priapulus caudatus
GGGGGCAGCTGCCCCTCTAGATTTTGGAGCAAAATAAAAAAAATAAATTGTTCTACCAAACGAGAATTGTCGTAGTCAGAATGAAGGCTGTACATGTACTCAAAAGTGCCTCAAATACCATCTCCTGCGATCTACATTTTCAAACTTTTCTGTGGGAGGACCCCCAGACCCCCCACGTGTTTCTCACCCCTCCTTGAAATCCTGGATCCGCCACTGCCCCTCCCCCCGCTAGGAATCTGCTCAGCCTACGACCTAGCTCTAGTAACTATAGCCCGCGTACGTACGGTTGCCGCAGGCTACCTACGGCCTAGTCCGAGATAGCTCTAGTACTATAGCCCGCGGATAGCTGCCGCGGGCTATAGTACTAAAGCTAAGTGCGAGATTGCTCTGACCAATGCCCACACCGACGATTGCTCTAACCCACACCAAATCCACCAAAATCGTCGGTGTGGGCATTGGTTAGCTCTAGTACTATAGCCCGCTTTCATTAACTGCCGCAGAGCTAGGCATTGGTCACAGAAATCTCGGACTACCTACGGCCTAGCTCTATAGTACTATAGCCCGCGTACAGTTGCCGCAGGGTGGCGTATATATGGCAGGTACTAATACTATGCCTGCGGCAACAGTACGCGGGCTACGCAGTACTAGAGCTACCTATACGGCCCTGCACATGAATTAACTAGATACAATAATGTAACCCAAACCCAGAGAGGATAGGGCCTATCCTCTCTGGGTTTGGGTTACATTATTGTATCTAGAATTAACTGATATTCACGAGGGGGGTTATTTTACTGCTACAGCAGTGGTAGCGAAGGGGTACCTATATACACGTAGACCTACCTATCGCCGTGTAACGCAATAATGCGTGCAAGCTCACCGTGACGGTGCACTCTGACTGCTGGTGTTGTGAACTATGGACGGTGGTTGGTTGCCTGAACTAGATCGTCCCATTACACCCACATGTACGATTTCGCAAGTAGATTCTACACTCATCTGTGGTGGCTTGTGCGCATTTTATTTTTTTGTACGATTAAGAGAACGTAGAAGCAAACTTGACAGAGCGTACACACATAACTGCACGAACAAGTGGGTCACGTCTCGCACTCAGTCACAAATCGATGCGCTGCACTCCACTCACACCGTGTTCAAATCCTACACGCCATGCTGTTTACAAACACGCTAAGTCGCTGACGCGTCCGTGGCGCCATCTCTTGGCCACAATGGTTGGTTAATGTAGCAGTCACGCCTGCGTATGCGTGTTTCAACACTTGGTCGCATTCTTATAACTATTTAGCTGCATATCGGGTTGCAGATATGCAAATTATAAGAGTTGTTCAGAGCAGTGGCAGTGGCAGTGGCAGTGGCAGTAACAGCGATGAATAAACAGTGGTAGCAAAATACAAGAACGAGCACAAAATATCGTGGCATCCAATCAACGCATTGGACTATACCGCGTCTACGCTATGCTGTCCTTTGGACCCTGGAATGTTATACCAAAACCCGAGATTACGAGTTTCGCCTTGACCCCACACGTTCCGCAATGCCCCACACCTAACCCTTATACTCTATCAAGCAAGGGTGCAAATCCAGTTTAAAAAAAGGGTGGGGGGGACAGACGTGGTTCAAGAGTGTGCGAGAGAGGAAATATATNCACGTATACCTATGGTGCAATAGCGACTGTGGAACATCTTTGACATTTCTTTGACAGTGCTCCGTATTGATTTGCATCGAGAACAGACAAACAGACAATACCAAGAGCGTGTTAAAGAAGCCTCTTTATACGGTCTTGACAATATGTATTAGATGGCGACTGTGTGGGATGTGCGGGTCGTAACGGGCTGACTACTAAGCTGCTATCGGCGGCTTAGCCATGCATTATACTTATAGACCGCAATGCAACAAGCCAAAGGAGCTCTATTTATTGAATTTTGTGACCACC
>NW_014584868.1:5677-6596 GCF_000485595.1 Priapulus caudatus
GAGAGAGAGAGAGAGAGAGAGAGAGAGAGAGAGAGAGAGAGAGAGAGAGAGAGAGAGAGAGAGAGAGAGAGAGAGAGAGAGAGAGAGAGAGAGAGCGACAGAGAGAGAGAGAGAGTGCGTGCGTGCGTGCGTGTGTGTGCGTGCACGCGCACGTGAGTGTGTACATGTATTTGTGTGCGTGCGCGTGTGTGCATGTGCACGCATGTCTGTCTGTGTGTCTGTCTGCATACACGCATACACGCATGCGTGCATGTGTGCGTTCACGTGGCTGTCGTCACAACTTCACACGCACCCTCTCACACAACGCGTATAATGCCAATACCAGAGCAAGCTTAGCCCCCAAGACCACACTATCTACATCCCATACTACTATATGATCAAGAGTGAATAATAATAGATCTATTATTATATCTATTATTATATAGATCTATAGATCTATTATTATATCTATTATTATATAGATCTATAGATCTATTATTATATCTATTATTATATAGATCGATAGATCTATTATTATATCTATTATTATATATATATCTATAGATCTATTATTATATCTATTACTATATAGATCGATAGATCTATTAGTATATATATTACTATATATATATCTAGATAGATCTATTATTATATCTATTATTATATAGATCGATAGATCTATTAGTATATATATTATTATATAGATCTATAGATCTATTATTATATCTATTATTATATCTATTAGTATATATATTACTATATATATATCTATAGATCTATTATTATATCTATTATTATATAGATCGATAGATCTATTAGAATATATATTACTATATATATATATATCTATAGATCTATTATTATATCTATTATTATATAGACCGATAGATCTATTATTATATCTATTATTATATAGATCTATAGATCTATTATTATATCT
>NW_014584868.1:7534-8414 GCF_000485595.1 Priapulus caudatus
CTGGGTGTGTGTATGTGTGTGCGTGCGTGCGTGCGTGCGTGCGTGCGTGCGTGTATGTGTGTGTTCGTGGGTGTGCGTGCGTGCGTGCGTGCGTGCAGTGCATGCGTGCGCGAGTCTGCGCGCGCGCCCGTTCGTGCATGTCTGTGTGTGTGTGGGGGGGGGGGGGCATGTTGGAGATGCATGCGTGCATGCATTAAGTCTTGAATTCAAATATTTATCCAAATAGAGTAGAGTTACATACAGTACGACTACAAGTACCTCACTCAGTTGGGTTACAAATTCAGCTGTACCGCTAGTATCAGGAGTAAGATAATATAGGATATCTATATCCTATAGGATATAGGATATCCTATATTATCTTACTCCTGATAGTATTAGTAACAACAGGAGTATATAATAAAAAATTTCGGATTCATTATTTACTCCTGTTTGCTTTATCCGTGTGGCTGTATCCGTGTGGCGTGTGCTGCTGAAGTTATAAACCCAATAACAGCTATAGTTTGTTTGTTGTTACCTTTCGCCTAGCTCTATACCCGTGTATAATAGCCCGACGAGGCTGTGCGACCGACTGTCTATATATACAGTCTTCTAACTACTTCTAACAGTGAGTCTGTACTGTCTAGACTCTATACGGTCTTCTAACCCTAGCAAGACCGTTTCTTGGAGCTACCGGTGTATAGTCCCTCTCCACTTCCACTGCAGTAGATATATACCTTTAGAATATTGACGAGGGGGGGGGGTTACTGCTACAGCAGCGGCAGCGAAGAAACGGCTATATACAGGTAGACATACCAGGAGGCCTAGCTGGAGGCCGTAGCCTGCGGCGGGGGGGGGGGGGCAGCTGCCCCTCTAGATTTTGGAGCAAAATTAAAAAAATAAG
>NW_014584869.1:0-359 GCF_000485595.1 Priapulus caudatus
CAACGTATATATATATATATATATATGCAATCAGCATTTCAATTTCGCGGTACGGGAATCGGTAGTATATAATGTAAATTGGCATTGTCCGTCATTAGTAGTAATCGTACGTGTTCTCATTATTGCTATGTTGACTCACGATCTGTTGATTGCAATGTTTATTCATTCATGAAACATCGGAAATACGTTATTGTGTGCGAGGTGTATTCGAGTATGGAATTCGCATTAGAAGTATTGTATATATCGTCATATATTGTATATATCGTCATATATTGTATATATCGTCATATATTGTATATATCAATACACACACACACACACACACACACACACACACACACACACACACACACACACAC
>NW_014584869.1:4147-4413 GCF_000485595.1 Priapulus caudatus
GTATGTGTATGTGTATGTGTATGTGTATGTGTATGTGTATGTGTATGTGTATGTGTGTATGTGTATGTGTATGTGTATGTGTATGTGTATATATGTGTGTATGTATGTGTGTATGTATGTGTGTGTGTGCGTGCGTGCGTGCGTGCGTGCGCGCGTGCGTGTTTGCGCGCGCGCGTGTTTGTGTGTGTGTGTGTGTGTGTGTGTGTGTGTGTGTGTGTGTGTGTGTGTGTGTGTGTGTGTGTGTGTGTGTGTGTGTGTGTGTGTGT
>NW_014584870.1:0-265 GCF_000485595.1 Priapulus caudatus
TGCACTATGCACGATGCACGATGCACTATGCATTATGCATTATGCACCATGCACCATGCACCATGCACCATGCACTATGCACTATGCACTATGCACTATGCGCTATGCGCTATGCACTATGCACCATGCACCATGCACCATGCACTATGCACTATGCACTATGCGCTATGCACTATGCACTCTGCACTATGCACTACAGTGTTAGTTCATACTGCATAGTGTATGGTGCATTGTGCATGGTGCATGCATAATGCAAACTATGCAC
>NW_014584870.1:1691-2305 GCF_000485595.1 Priapulus caudatus
ATGCACGATGCACGCTGCACTATACACTATGCACTATGTAGTATGCACTATGCCCCATGCACTATGCCCTATGCACTATGCACTATGCACTATGCGCCAATGCACTATGCACTATGCACTACAGTGTATGCACCATGCACCATGCACTATGCACTATGCACTATGCACGATGAACGGTGCAATGCACTATGCACTATGCGCTCTGCTATGCGCTATGCACTATGCACTATGCACTCTGCACTATGCACTACAGTGTATGCACATGCAGTGCATAGTGCATAGTGCATGGTGCATAGTGCATACTGCATAGTGTATAGTGTATAGTGCATTGTGCATTGGCATAGCGCATAGTGCATAGAGTGCATAGTGCATAATGCATAGTTCATACTGCATAGTGTATGGTGCATTGTGCATGGTGCATAGTGCATAGTGCATAGTTGCATTATGCATTATGCATTATGCATTATGCACTATGCACTATGCACTATGCACTATGCACTATGCACTATGCATGCACTATGCACTATGCACCATGCAAAAGGCACCATGCACTATACTGTATGCACTATGCACTATGCACTATGCACTATGCATTATGCATTATGCACTATGCA
>NW_014584870.1:3669-4413 GCF_000485595.1 Priapulus caudatus
ACTATGCACTATGCACTATGCACTATGCACTATGCACTATGCACTATGCACTATGCACTATGCACCATGCACATGCACTATGCACTATGCACCATGCACCATGCACCATGCACCATGCACCATGCACCATGCACCATGCACCATGCACCATGCACTATACTGTATGCACTATGCACTATGCACCATGGACCATGCACCATGCACTATGCACTATGCACTAGTGCAGAGTGCATAGTGCAAAGTGCATAGCGCATATGCACTATGCACTCTGCACTATGCACTATGCATTATGCACTATGCACTACAGTGTATGCACTATGCACGATGCACGATGCACTATGCATTATGCATTATGCACCATGCACCATGCACCATGCACCATGCACCATGCACTATGCACTATGCACTATGCACTATTGCATAGTGCATAGTGCATAGCGCATAGGCGCGCATAGTGCATAGTGCATAGTGCATAGTGCATGGTGCACTATGCACTATGCACTCTGCACTATGCACTACAGTGTATGCACTATGCACAATGCACAATGCACTATAAACTATACATTATGCAGTATGCACTATGCACCATGCACTATGCACTATGCACTATGCGCTATGCGCTATGCATTATGCACTATGCACTATGCACGATCCACTATGCACTATGCACTATGCACTATGCACTATGCACTATGCACTATGCACCGTGCACTATTCACTCTTCACTATGCACTACAGTGTATG
>NW_014584871.1:0-4412 GCF_000485595.1 Priapulus caudatus
TAGTCGTAGTGTGTGTGTGTGTGTGTGTGTGTGTGTGTGTGTGTGTGTGTGTGTGTGTGTGTGTGTGTGTGTGTGTGTGTGTGTGTGTGTGTGTGTGTGTGTGTGTGTGTGTGTGTGCGTGTGAGTACGCGTGTGCGTGTGCCGCGGGTTCCTTTACATGTGCACGCACGTGTCCAGCGCCGCGTGATTGAATATGCCATGCAGGTCGACCGGTGAGGGACGCATGCAGACGTTAGGCGTGTGGGGGCACGTCTGCTTAAGGCTAGTGACGGCTTTATATGGAGTATTGGAAGGAGCCAGGAAGAGATGTGAGAGCGGAGAAAGGTTCGAGGAAGTAAGGGGAAAATGTAGTGGGGAAAAATGTGTTAGGAGTGTGGTGGGAGGTACGAACGGGGAGGTGGATGTATGTGAGAAAACGTTTAAGGAAGTGGGTTGGATAATGCAAGAACGAAATTTAATTAAAAAGAGCAAGAAGAGGAAAATCGGAGGGGATACGGAAAGAGGAGTGAAGAATTCACACCCCCTACTAAACCCCGCCCGGCGACATTAGCTGCAGCAGCAATCGGTACACGTCCTACATACTATAGTATACACTATCACCTCAGACGCAGGCCCTCCCGTTATCAGCGTCATGGTCACGGAGAGCTCTGTAACCAGAGCGCAGCAGAGTGACGAGATATAATGGCGTGTTTAGGCTTTGCTGCTTTAGGCCGTAAACACATTAATGCGTGTGCGCATGCGAGTCGGTGTCGGCTGCTGCGAGGCTGCAGGCGTTGTTATTAGCTAATGCTGCGGCCGCCTCCGATACCCAGCGCGCGCGCGCACAATCTCCGGCCACCAGTCTTCTGCCGGGGAACGAATGCCCGGTGCGAGATTACAGCACGCCGTATGAAGTGTGAATGCGTGCATATACCCTAGTCGCTAATGTCGTGGGAATTTATGACAATATATAGACCAAGAATTCATATATATATATTTATATATATATATATATCAGAAGTAGATCATAGGGAATTTCCTATTTATATATTAATGCCTGTTTGTTGGGGTAATATGCTCTCGATAAGTGTTGCTGAGAGCGCGATATAGGTATATTGCAGTGCCCGAGCGGCGTAGCACGAGGGCACTATTTCTTCAAAGACTCAGGTGAGAGCAGTAGTGGGCCTTTCCTGAGCAACAGGGCATTATGTTTTAGTGCATACAATTAACTTCTCGGGGTTTGTTTTAACGTTGAGCTTTTGCAATGCTACTCGGAAATATGAGTGAATCAAAAAATCTGAGGAGAGCTCCAATGTTGTTGTCGTCTGACTGATAACAACGGTGGTCTAGCCACCTGTCGATTGACGCTCGGAAAACTGCTACAGGTAGGGAAAATTTAATTTAGTTCGAATTTTGAAAATTCTCAATTCGAAGCAATGCCAAATAAAAATCAGCATAATATGTCAATAACCATGAATAACAATATGCGTTCGCGTTTTCCAAGCTAGGGCCGGGTCACATATTGTTTCATAGTACCCGGTGCGACGTTATCCAAAGGAATTTCAAACTTGATATATACTCAATCACGTTGATCACGTCATAATAAATTAATAAGGTTATTGAATAAATAATAGGGTAATGAAATATAACTACACTAGGATAATTCCTAATTAATGTATCTTCTGATATATAATTTTTAATTTATTTATGTTATTTATAGATTTATTTATATAACTTGTTACAGGGTAAAGAATATAATAGATTTTTGATATAATATATTACTAGTATGTATTTATATCTATTAGTTATGTCAGTCCTGATTATATTATATCAAGAGCTAATACGCCAGGTGCGTGTGTGCGTGCGTGCGCTGTGCGGCGTCTACTGCTTGTGTGTATAGCCGTATATGACAGGGTTATTCTCTCCACGCTGCATAGATTACACCACGTATAAAAGCGTGCAGGGAACAGCAATAAAGGTTGCGGACGTGGAGACACACAAACTACTTTTTCGCCGTTTATTGAATATTGACACCGAAACACAGAGAACGACAAACCAGCAGCAACAAACCACCCGCGGCAAAAATTTTGCATCGGGTAACCTTGGCGCCAACACCTCTTTTGCCGCGTTCGTATAGTTGCGACAAAAACCACTTTTGCTTAAACGTACTGCGCACACAGAACTACTTTCGCGCCTCGTAATGTAATACAACACTTAATGCATTCGTAACCTTGCCGAACACCTCGTTTGCGTCGTATAGTTGCGACAACTTTTGCGAGTCGCTAAAAACGTTGCATAACAACTTTCCAGCGGTCATAACGTTCGACACACTTTAAGCATAGTAATGTGGCGACATTTTTTGTTGTTGTAACGTTGCAAACAAACGTTTCGTGTTGTAAATAAACGTTGCAACAATTTGCGTCGTAACGCTTGCAACAACTTTTGCGTCGTTACACGTTGCGACAACTTTCGGAGTCGTTAGCCGCCCCCAGCGTCTCGCACAACTTTTGCATTAATGAACTTGCGACAACACTTCGAACAAGTCGTAACGTTGCGACAAACTTTCGCGTCCGTCAACGTTGCGACAACTTTCGCGTCGTACCGTTTGCACGACACAAACTTTGGTCCAGAACGTTGCAACAACCTTTCGCGTCGTAAACATTGCAACAACCTTTCGGGTTGTAACGTTGCAAACAAGTACAAACTTTCGGGTCGTAACGTCAAAAACTTTCGCATCGTAATGTTCACAACTTTCGCGTCGAAACGTTGCGACACCTTTCGCGTTGTGGACGTTGCAAACAACTTATTTGCGTTTTAACATTGCAAACACCAACTTTTGAGTCTTACGTTGCAACAATATTCGAGTCGTAACGCTTGCGACACACTTTCGCTGTTGTAACGTTGCGCAATCTTTCGGGTCGTGAACCGTGCAACAACTTTTGCGTCGTAACGCCTCAGCAACAAACTTTCACGTGTAAATCGTGCAACAACTTTCTTGCATCGTAACGTTCAACACTCAACAACTTCGGGTCCGAACGTTGCAACAACTTTCGGGTTCGTAACGTTGCAGACAACTTTTGCGTCGTAACGTTGCGACAGACTTTTTCCGGCGTCGTAACGTTGCGACAGACCTTTTGCATTGTAAGTTCGAACAACTTTCGGGTCGTAACGTCACAACTTTCACCCGCGTCGTAAGTTGCGACACTTTCGCCCGCGTCGTAACGTTGCAAACAACTTTTGGTCTACGTTGCAAAGCAACTTTCAGCGTCGTAAATTGCAGTACAACTTTCGGGTCGTAACCGTTGCAACAACTTTTCGGTCGTAACGTTGCAACAACTTCGCATCGTAATGTTGGCGCACAAAAACTTTCGCGTCGAAAACGTTCGCGACAAACAGCCTGTACTTTGCTTGTGACGTTGCAACAAACTTTTCCGTTGTAACATTGCAACACTATTTGATTCGTATACGTTGCAGAGCAATATTTCGCGTCGTAACGGTTGCAACCACTTCGCGTTGTTAACTGCGCCACATCTTTTTCGGGTCGTAACAAACGAGTTGTCTATACCAACTTTTGCGTCGTGAACGTAGAACAAAACAACTCTCTCCACAGTGGCTAATAGTTTGCAGACAACTTTTGCAATCGTAAACGGTTGATTACAACTTTCGGTCGTAACGTTGCAACACTTACGGGTCGTAACGTTGCAGCAACTTTTGGGTTGTAAATGTTGCAACAACTTTCGTCGTAACGTTTGCATCACTTTCGCGTCGTAACCGTTGCCGTACACACAGACTCGAACGTTTGCGTCGTAAGGGGGGGCGTTGCGATCAACTTTGCGTTGTAACGTTCGCGACCAATTTGCCTCGTAAAAGTTGCGACAGCCTTCCATGCGTAACATTGGGCGACACACTTTCACTCGTTAACGTGCGACAACTTTCGGGTTGTAACCGTTGCAACAACTTTCGCGTCGTAATGTTGCGACCAACTTTTTGCCACAATCGTAACATCTGGCATTACAAACTTCCCGTCATAACTTGCAACACAACTTTACGACCGCAATCGTAAACGTTGCAACAACATTTCGCGTTGTAACATCGCAACAACCTTTTGCGATTGTAACGTGCCAACACACAACTTCCGCAGTCGTAACGTTGCAACAACTTTTGCGTCGCAACGTTGCAACAACTGTTCGGGTCAAAATGTTGAAAACAACTTTCGCGTCTAACGAATGCAAACAACTTTCGTAGTCCGTAATGTTGCAATACCACTTTGGAAGTCGTAACGTTGCAATAACATTTCCGGATTGTAAAACGTTCCCCTGCAACAAACTTTTCGCCGTTCGAAAACGTTGCGCACAACATTTAACGCGTTGTAATGCTTGCAACAAAACTTTGCATCGTAACCTTCGCGAACATCTTTTGGCGTTGTATAGTGT
>NW_014584872.1:0-1168 GCF_000485595.1 Priapulus caudatus
CTCTCTCTCTCTCTCTCTCTCTCTCTCTCTCTCTCTCTCTCTCTCTCTCTCTCTCTCTCTCTCTCTCTCTCTCACTCTCTCTCGCTCTCTGCGGCTCAGCGGTCGGAAGGACCTTGTTTGCGCGACGATTGGCGCCGCAAGATGAAAAACACTTCGCTGGTAACGCTCTCAAAGTGGCTTCACTCACCCTCGATGACTCCCTCCCTTCTCCTTCATTAGCCCTGTACAGCTCCTCTTCTACCTCCCTCTTTCAATTTCGTTCTTCCGTAATCACTTCTAGTTCAAAGTCACCCCCCTCTTGTTAGCTTTGTCTTCTAGCTCTCCTCCATCTCTCTCCCTCGCGTCCGCCATTCCTTCTGCAATTCCGTTCCTTAGTTTTCTCTAGCTCCACCTTCCTCCACTATCCCCTCGTCACTATCGTTCGCCCACCAACTCATCCCTCTCCCGCTCGTCTCATTTCTCCACCCGGCTCGAGCTATATTCATTCTGAGTCTGTGATAGTCCTTCTGGATCCCTTCATTTCCCTCTGTCACTTCGTTATCATCGTCTATCTTCGTTCTCATTTCCTTTGTCCTCGCTCTCTCTTTCTTTCTCTCTCTCTCTCTCTCTCTCTCTCTCTCTCTCGTCTACTCGTCTCTCTCGTCTCTCTCTGCGGCGCTTTCTTTCTCTCAGTCTCTCTCTCACGGGTCTGCGATCGTCTCTCTGTCTCTCTCTCTTTCTTTTTCTCGTCCGTTGTTCATTGAACATCTCTCTCTCTCTCTACTCTCTACTCTCTCTACTCATCTCTCTTCTCTCTCTCTGCCCTTTCGCTAACCTTCGCTCTCTCGCCTGTCCAATTTCTTTATCCGGCTACCTATTTCCCTGTTCTCTACGTCTTTACTTCGTATAACTTTAATGCCCCGCCTGGGACCAACCCTTGCCCTCATGTTCGGTTGCTTACTCCGCGTGATCCTCGATTCTTTCACCCTCCACCAACACCACTTTCCCCTCATCTCCCTATTTGAGGTTTTCCCGTCTTCTCGCAGGAACAAAGAATAATGCCCAGTCGCGAAAGGCGGGACATTTCTCGTTATTAGCAGTGAGCGCTAGAGATGCCGCCGACAAAGGAGAGCGGGCCGGTGACGGTATAACCGTGAAACAGTGGCGACGAAAACAGCAAGCTCCGTAC
>NW_014584872.1:1624-2463 GCF_000485595.1 Priapulus caudatus
TATATATATATATATATATATATATATATATATATATATAGCAAGACTCAATCTCGCCGACGCATGTCTCAGAACCTCCCTCACCCCACACTCCTCCGCGCTGTTATCTCTAGTAGTAAAAGGTCTTTACTTCCCGAAGCTAGTTAAGGATGGCGCGCGGCGTTCCGCCTGCGACCGCGTTCGCACACAGGACAGGAATTTCATTGCGAATGTTGCGTCAATGCGTGGAGGTGGCGGGGTCGTGAGATCTGACTGAGGTTAGTTAGGGGCTTGATGTCGAGGTGAGAGTCAGACATCAAGGGACGCAGTCGCAGGACTAGCGTTGCCGATGGAGTGATGCTGCGGATGCAGAGATGCTGCAAAAAGAATGATGCTGTAGAAAAATTGATCCTGGGGAAGGAGTTATTCTAGGGATTGTGTGATGCTCGGTGACGGGGTGCTGCTGGGGTGAGTGGGCTGAGAATGGTGGTGGAGAAGGAACGGTGATAGCGATGGGGTGATACTGGGGAAGCCATGATGCTGTAAGGTGACTAATGATATGAAATAGATGGCACAGGCTGTGACAGGAGCTGCATGGTGTGGAAAGAATGATCATGTAGCAGGACTTCACCGAAGCATCTGCTGCTATTAACAGGATTTGGGATAAACGGGGAAAGCGCGACGAGCGGGCAGCAAGAAACAATCAGGTGGTGCAGTCTCTGGGAGATGCGTGCAAGGCTGCATACATTAACTCGCGCACTCGAGTCCGCGCTATATCTTCCGTACCTCGTTGCTATCTCTCTCCCTCTCTTTCTCGCTCGCTCTCTCCCCCATCTCTCTCTCTCTCTCTCTCTCTCTCT
>NW_014584873.1:0-4412 GCF_000485595.1 Priapulus caudatus
CTCGCACACAAAGACCGTGAAATGTACTTTCCGCTGACATGCGAGAGTAAGTGTCGTATAACCTTTTTACCTCAAGAGGAGGTTAAACATGATTTGTTGACTTTACAAAGAAGCTGAACTGCTTTTGCTATTATTAGAGCCCAGAGGCGGATCCAGAGGTTTGGTGTGACCAGTTTCATAGTTCTAGTCACGCTAGGGAGGTCTGGGGCATCCGCCCCAGGAATAAAAAAAATAGGCTATGCGTTGGTGCCTCTGATGAATTTGAGGGTCATCAATCTGAAGATACCCAGCCTGTAACCGGTTTCTGGAAACCGGTGCAAACCGGCCTAAATCCGCACCTGAGCCCATACCTGTGTGAATGTGAGGCTACAGTTGCACAGTTTAATTGCAAAGCAAATGTTTGTTGAACTTAGGTACGCTCCTTAAATCATATTATTTTCTAAAGCAGTCTGTCTATAGCACCCTGAGGCTGAATCAGTGAATGCTTCGTGTGAGTAGCAAAAACACGGGCAGCCCATGGCTGGCACGCTTCTAATCATAATTGTTGCCTTGCCAACTGCAATGCATAGAGATTAGGTGGGTGCGAAAGTGAGCTGATATATTGTTCAATTGGCTACGAAAGTCAAAACAAGAATAAAGAAGACTTATGTATAGAGATGTCTTGCTATGCACAATGAATTATCAGCAGAACACCAGACACCAGATGAGCCCTGTCGCACTGCGGCACTTGTTTAAGCGCACCTTGACATTCGTCAAGCTGCACTATTGCCATGGTCGTCGTCCGTCGCTCCGTTCGTCCGTCCGTCCGTCAACATTTGGCTACGGTCAACGATAACTCAGAAGACCGTTGACTCACAGTGTGAAATTGGGTATAGTTGTTACTGCTATGCTCCATATTAAACGTCCTATTTTGAAGCACGGCCAGTTGACGTACTTCAAGCCACGGCAATTTTTTGGCAAAAATGGGAATTGCCATTAGTCAGTTCAGGTTCAACGGATTTTGCTCATTTTTGGTATGTGAATGAATAGGCCTAGGGGTTTTAATATTTAAAAAAAAAAAAGCAAATTAGTAGGCGTTGGCAATTATATAGCATATTATATAGACACAAACAGTCTGTGGTGTGTACACTCGTCTGGTTCGTTTTCAAAGAATTTCATTGAACAATATACTTTAATGCAAAATTGGTATTTCCTCTCCACCCTACCAATAAAACGTCTATATTAGAGTAAAGATTTACAAAACATGTCGGAACGCAGCATAACCTATTTATTTCAAACACCATCTCTACAAAGCGGGTTTAGCGCCATCTACGGTCACAAGTTGTGATTCATTTTGGTTTAAAAACTATTACTGCGATATACAGATGGCAATCGTTTCTATAATGTACGTCGATGGTTGCTCAATTAAAACTGACTTCTTCTTACTCACTCATTTGTGTCCTTTTTTTGTGGTGAGCTACAGTGTCATTGACACTTTCATTTAACTTTAAATACTAGGGCTTCATTTGTATACGTTAGCGCAGGCACTGCAACTGCTTTCCAAAGCTCCCTACTCACCCAATATCTATTGAAACTATAGAATGCCTTTGAAGCTATTGCTCCCTTGTATTTTCTTGCTTTTTTCCGTATATCATCCTCATGCTGTTATAAGCAGTTTTCGATATTGTCACTAAGCTTTACCCCTAGGCAAGTGTATTCAGATACTTGCTGCAAATTCATTGCCCCCAGTTTCCAGACACCCTGTTGCTCCTCTATCGGCTTATTGAGAATCATGATTTGGGATTTCTTTTCTCCAAAAACTATTCCAAATTTTTTTGCAAAGTCTTCGGCAATGCTCAACATACTTTCCATTTTACTCCTATTCTCTGCTAGCAGAACCACATCATCCGCGTATAACATCCCCGGAATGCTATTTCTTCCAATGCATAATCCATTTGCATTTGTTACGAGCCTAGTAGACCTAGTTATTTGTGATAGTTTGGATTTTTACTAATCTAATAGTAATACTGCTCTGTTCTCATTTTTCTGTGTGAATGAGATCCAACTTGTATCACACATAAAAATCATGAACATGTACTTGTACACGTTTAACATATACGTCGTCTGTTCACAGAAGGCACCAATCACAGCCATTCCATGCATGCAAAGAATGTCGAAGACAGAAAACTTCGTAGGCAGCTTCTTGATAGTTACAACTGTAAAAGTGGAGATAACGTGACAGAGGAGGAGGCAATGTCATAAACCTTGCTGTGGATTATTCGTGCAGAGACCAGAGGTATGGCATAATCAACAACACTACCCTGTGTGCTTTTCAGACAAGAGGAAATATCAGCAAATTACTATATATAACCACACATACAAGTGTTTCAATAGCATAATCATTTGACAGGTGTACCGTTTTCACCCAATAAAAGTGGTTGATTTAGTACTGAAAAAACATCGATGTATGGAGGAGAGATCAGGGGATTATTGAATAGGGGCCAATATGGAAGAAAAAATTGTAGGAAAATTTAGGAGGATATATTCTCGAATTCTTATTAGTTTATAACAGAAGGGGAGGTACATTACTCAGAACCACAATCACCAGAGCAGTATTTTGAAGGGTTCTGCTATGAATAATACATTTGCCATGGGTCGTCGTCCGTCGTATGTTCGTCCGTCCGTTCGTCCAGCATTCTGTCAACATTTGGCTACGGTCAACGATAACTCGGGAACTGTTTGACCCACATGTTTGAAATTGAGTATAGTTATAACTGCTATGGGAGAGGTTTGAACGTCCTATTTTGGAGCACGCCAGTCGACGTACTTTCGAGCCCTGGCAATTTTTTTGGCAAAAATGTGAATTGCCATTAGTCAGTTCAGGTTCAACGGATTTTGCTCATTTTTGGTATGTGAATGAATAAGGGCTAAAGGTTTTGATATAAAAAAACAAAAAATGCAAATTAGGTAAGTTTTGGCAATTATATAGCATATTATATAGACACGCAGATAACAAACCAGACGAGTGTGACACCACAGACGTTTTACAAGATTTCTTTGACAATATCTTTAATGCAAAATTGGTATTTCATCTCCACCCTGCCGATAAAACATCTATATTAGAGTAAAGTTTTACAAAACATGTCGGAACGCAGCATAGCCTATTTATTTCGAACGCCATCGCTAAGAAACATCAAAGCGGGTATAGCGCCATCTACCGTCACAAATTGTGATTTATTTTGGTTTTAAATTATTATTGCGATATACAGACGGCAACCGTATGCTACCGCCTAGAAAAACTCATACGAAGTAAACACTTCCATGAAACCAATTAACCTTTGACAAAAGTTGTGTTATGGCAAGGCTCGACACTAACTTTTTTTTTCAGNCTCTCTCTCTCTCTCTCTCTCTCTCTCTCTCTCTCTCTCTCTCTCTCTCTCTCTCTCTCTCTCTCTCTCTTTCTCACACACACACACACGCACGCACGTGGAAATAGACAACGAAAACTATTCTTTTTGATGTCGAAATATAACTAAATTTTAATTGTGTTATCTGCTCGCAGTTTTATTTGCATACACAGCTTACGTTTGACCGCCGTTAATTGAAGGTTTACAGCTTATGATAAGATCAATAAAATAAAGTTAATAAAATACGAGGCAATGAACGCGCAAAATCACAAGAGACAGTCATTAAGGTTATGCTTGTTCTTACGTAATTTATATTTAAACAGTTTCTCGTAAACGCGTATAGTACACACGATACCGCAATTCTTCGTCATTAGAATAAGCAGTAACCATATTCAAAGTTCAAATGATTGTATTATTATATTATGCTAGCCTCGTATTTTTACGTTTTTCGTGGATTAAAAGCTGCATATTATTGTGAATATGTGAAGATCACGTGATATCTGACATCAAGAACAAAGCATAACATGTTAACTAGGTATATATGGCACCGGTAAATTGCCTAGTTATGGTCGTTTATTTATTTATTAGAAGGTCTGACTATTTATTATAAATAGCCGACATTAGCATGTTACTACACATAATAGTCGTTATTATGAAGAATGGGGATTCCACACATATTTCCCCCTCGGTATCGTGATAGAAACATACAGTCATTAGAAATAAGGAAGTCTTATTTGACAAATTTGTAGGAAGTTATGCACTGACGTAATCGGCACTTGTGGACAGTATTATCTGCTTGCCAGCGCGATGTCTTATACATAGGAAGACAGAAAACATTTTAATATGTTTTCATTGGATGATTTAAGATAAACTTCGACGGAAATCATGCATTAACACGAATAAAGTTCAAAAAATGTAATTCCAATTATATACATAATATTAACCTAAATGTACATTATCGACATATCTGCTATAAGAGTTGTAATATTTTAACATATGTATATATATATATATATATATATACGT
>NW_014584874.1:0-312 GCF_000485595.1 Priapulus caudatus
TCTGTACATGATAGAGATCTATCTCATCTGTACATAATAGAAATCTATCTCATCTGTACATGATAGAGATCTATCTCATCTGTGCATGATAAAGATCTATCTCATCTGTGCATGATAAAGATCTATCTCATCTGTACATGATAGAGATCTATCTCATCTGTACATGATAGAGATCTATCTCATCTGTACATAATAGAGATCTATCTCATCTGTACATGATAGAGATCTATCTCATCTGTACATGATAGAGATCTATCTCATCTGTGCATGATAGAGATCTATCTCATCTGTGCATGATAACGATCTATCTCA
>NW_014584874.1:2007-4412 GCF_000485595.1 Priapulus caudatus
TATATATATATATATATATATATATATATAGGTGGGAACATAGGCAGAGAGAGTGAGAAAGAGAGGGAAAGCGCGCGCGAGGAAGAAAGGCAAAGAGAGTGACAAAGAGCGAGAGCGAAAGGGGAAAAGAGTGAGGCGTGCACGAGAAAGAGAAGAATGTGAGGAGGCTAGAAGGTGAACAATTCTCACAGAAAGAAATCTCCTCACGCCGAGAGAGCAAGAGGTCGCAAAATGGCGCGTGAGGTGGGCAGCCGTGACAGGTGCATGATGGGATGGGTAATGGAGTTTGACAGACTGTAATTCAGCGTTCGGATCTGTGTCCATAAGGATTTTCCTTGTCGACCGCGGACGAGATAGAGTGCGGGAATAATTTGAACGGTGTCCGTGTCTAGAAGAGAGAGAGAGAGAGAGAAAGAGAAAGAGAGACAGAGAGCGAAGGCAAGCGAATAAATGTGAAGAGTTATCAAGTTTACATTGATAGAATGTTTACTGTCTGATCTGTCTCTCTTATCTCACCTTCTCATCTCTCTCCTCTCTTTCTCTCTGTCTCTCTCTCTCTCTCTCTCTCTCTCTCTCTCTCGCTCGCCCCTCCTTCCCCTTTATCTCTCTCTTTCTTTCTTTCTCTCTCTCTCTCCGTTTGTGTGTGTGTGTCTCGGCATCGATCTTTCGCTTCTCTTTCACATCTCTTTCTCTCATCTATTTTTCGACCGTCTGCCTGTTTCCCTCTCCCCACGAACCACGCCTCACTCCCTCCGCTGCCCTCCCTCCTGCCTCCCTCCCTCGCTCCTCCGCTCCGTCTCTCCGCTCGCTCCGACCCTCTCGCTCTCTTCCTCTTTCTCTTGCTATTCTCTACTTTTTTTCTAGTTTCTCTCTTTCGAGCGGCAACACATGCAGTGCTGTCTGGCCACTCGATATATAAGAAAATAACATCCTCCCTGTCGACCATCTCGCCTTTCTCGCTCTGCTAGCTCTTCTCTCTCCTACATCTCTTCCTTTTTCTCCTCCCCCTCTCCACTCACGCTCCGTCTTCTTTCGCTCGTTCTGCCTCATTGTTCTGCTGTGTATTTCATATCAGCGTTAGCGCCTGCTTTAAGACGTGAAGCATTCTTGGCTCGCACATCTGCTGCATCTCCGAGACCCAGCATTCCCTGCATGCCCTCAGCCTGCCACATCTCTGGCATCCGCTCCAGCTCCCGCATCCCTGCATCCCTCAGTCTCCGCATCCTACATCGCTTCAGGCCTCCACATCTCTGCATCCCTCAGCCTCACGCATCCCTGCATCTCGCAGCCGGCTCCGCATCCCTGTATCCGCTCAGCCCCCCCCCCCCCCCCCCGCCCCCCCCCCCCCCCCCCCCGCCCCCCCCCCCCCCCCGCGCCCCCCCCCCCCCCCCCCCCCCCCCCCGCCCCCCCGCCCCCCCCCCCCCCCCCCCGCGACCTCCTCCGCATGCCTGCATCCTCGCCTGCCGCATGCCCTGTATGCTCTGCAGCCTCCGCATCCCTGCATCCTGCAGCCACAGGTCCTGCATTCCTGCGGCCACAGCAATCCTGCATGCTTCAGCCTCCAGCATCGCTGTATGTCGCTCAGCCTCGCGGCATCCCTGTATGCGCGGCTCAAGCCTCCTCATCTGCATCCTGCGCCTCCGATCGCTGTATCTCAGCATAGCATCGGCTGCATCCCTCTACTCAGGCATCCCATGCTACCTTCAGTCTCCGGATCCTGTATCTGTTCATCCACAGCTTTCCGGATCCGCTCTATGCCGCTCAGCCTCCGGATCCTCTATCCTTCAGCCTGGCGGATCTCTATGGCTCAGGCTCCCGACATCCAATCTATCCCTCAGGCGCTTCCGCATCCGGCTGCATACATCGCATAGTACCAGCCGTTGAGGCCGTGAGCACGCGGGTGTCGAATGCTGGAAACGCGGCCAGCCGGCGGCGAGGGCTGGGGGCCGGCGGCGCGCAGGACCAACTGGTGTTGTAAATAACCAAGTTTTCTTTCGCGGCGATTCTCTGCTTCTGCTATCTGCTCTCTCTCTCTCTCTCTCTCTCTCTCTCTCTCTCTCTCTCTCTCTCTCTCTCTCTCTCTCTCTCTCTCTCTCTCTCTCTCTCTCTCTATTTCTCGCAGTTGCCGCATCTTTAGATGATTAAGAGAGACTGTTTATAAAAAGAAGCGCAGGTTGGCTTCATCGAGCGACGACCGAGTAGGGGTGCAGCAGGAGGAGAAAGAGGAGGCAGGGGAATGAGGAGGAGGAGAGGAGGAGAAGGAAGAGGTGGTGAAGAAGGAGGAAAGGGAAGGAGGAGGGGAGAGGAGGTGGAAGGGGAGGCTGCGGCGGAGAAGGAGGAAGAGCAGAATGAGTAGATAGAGGAGGAGAAGGAAGAGGTGGTGAAGAAGGAGGAAAGGGAAGGAG
>NW_014584875.1:0-349 GCF_000485595.1 Priapulus caudatus
GTGTGTGTGTGTGTGTGTGTGTGTGTGTGTGTGTGTGTGTGTGTGTGTGTGTGTGTGTGTGTGTGTGTGTGTGTGTGTGTGTGTGTGTGTGTGTGTGTGTGTGTGTGTGTGTGTGTGTGTGTGTGTGCGTGTGGTAGTGTATGTGGATATATGTATGTGCGTTCCCTCGTGCATAAGTACAACATATTAGCCAGCATAATTCGATACTTTTCCGAGCAAATTACATGAAACGCCAGGAAAACCTGGACAAGTAATTATAGACATATGTAGAGACGACCTCAATAAGCCAGGAACATGCGCGCCTAAAAACCAGCGGCAGTTATATATATATATATATATATATATATAT
>NW_014584875.1:1509-2588 GCF_000485595.1 Priapulus caudatus
ACACACACACACACACACACACACATACACACACACACACACGCACATACACACACACACACACAGCACACACACACTCACGCACACACACACACTCATGTACACACAGACACACAAGCGCGCACACACAGACACACGCGCGTGCGGGCACGCACGCACACACGTTCCACCTTCTATCTATTTGATTACGCGAATCTACTACAAGTTCATGGTTGGTAAGTTTTGTGATTGTTTTTTTTTTAATTGTATCCGACCAGCGACCTTAAAACGAAGCAGCATCCGACGAATCAATAACGTATTATTATAACATCATGGTACAATATACACATAATACAATTATTATCATCACGTATGAATTATAATACATACACTCATAGATATTAATCGGTTAGAAGATAGCCTTCTATATAAAATGCGAAGAGCTTTGCCAGCATGGAAATTGTGGCAGAATCGGCTTAACGATATTACATAATGACTAATTTAATAACAGGTACAATGCGGTTGTATGACACTCCTGCTTAATCAGAAGCTGTAGTAAGATGTATATATATATATATATATATATATCTATATATATATATATATATATAGAGAGAGAGAGAGAGAGAGAGAGAGAGAGAGAGAAGAGATCGAGGATTTGAACGAGAGAGTATGAGAGATGACGGAGAGAGAGAGAGAGAGAGCGGAGAGAGAAAGTGAGTCGGACAGACAGAGACAGGAGGAGACGGAGTCGAAACGTATAGCGACGAGAGAGTTTTTTTAACGTACGCAGAAAGACGACTCAAAATATAGCCGCCACTCGCGCAGCAGACACTGGCGCACACAGTGCAGATGTGAACAGTATACGTCAGACATCAGAGGCAGCATTACGTGTGACAGCCACTTAAGCGTGTGCGTATGTGTGCTATATATACTGTCCGCGAGACTTTCAAAGCGAATGAGTAAAATGTATGTGAGAGAGTGCCGTCGCTTTCGTACATCCAGCAGACGACTCACCGCCACGGACCTCATTCGCGCACATACACAAACGTCCACCTGCGATATTTTTTAGACAAAAAGATGGATACAAAAAAGGACGT
>NW_014584876.1:0-2640 GCF_000485595.1 Priapulus caudatus
GAACACGCACACGCACACGCCACCACGACACGCAGACACGCGAACACGGCACACGCACACGGCACAGCGCACGCCATTGCACGCCACACGCAACACGCACACGCCCACACATCAGCACGCCACACGACACACCGCACAGCAAAAACACAAACACGCACGCGCGCAAACAAACCACAAACACACACATACACATACACGCACACACACACACACACCACGCGCACACATCACACAACACACACACATCACACACACACACACAGGCACCACCACACACACACACACACACACGGCACACACACCACACACATACACACTCACACTGCGCGTATGCACGCTACATCCACGTACCGCAGACACACTTTACCTGCAGACTCTCTATCATGACTTCTGTACGCCCGCTAGACTTCAGGCCGATCGTTCTTCCGCTTCGCACACCTTATAGATTCAATCAATATATAGAATTTTATATCTCCACGCCCATTTATGGTTATAAAGGAGTGTGCTATTATGAAGTACCATACAAAATACACGATAACACTACCGCCAATACAATACACAATATATATAGTATATACTATACTCATATATATATATATATATATATATATATATATACTATACAGGGTGATAGACATACATGACACATAATAAATTAGAATAACAATAATGGCAATCTGTTAATACTTTTATATATCGTATGATAATGTATAATGATTTTTAATTCGAGACTGAATCTTGGATTGCGTCGAAGGACCAGAAATCCTCTCACAACCATGCGACATACACTATCAGGTCCCATTCAGATATCGAATCGATGTGGTTTAGGAATAAGTTCCTCATTCCAGACTTAACCTGCCTCCTTATTTCCTGTAAATGATTTGGACTGAAAATCGCCCGTAGATGATCGCGATCAAGGTTCACCCCTCTCACTGCTCTTAATTACACTTTAGCCTGTAGGCAGCGGAAGCCGCTCCCGAGGCGGATATGTAGCCGAACAAGCCCCTGCTTCCGCCGAGCCTCGTCTGCTTGGTGTACCTGTACTCGCAACACGTGCTCATGTTTAGGCACTGAACTGCCGTTTGACGTAGCAGGGTAGCCCGTGAACGGGTGCTCACTCTGACGCTTGACAGGAAGGAGAATTCGTCTGAATTCACGCGCGGAACATTCGTGTCAACAAAGTTTTAACACGAAAATATATGGAACACGATTTTTCAACATAAACACTCGGCGCGCATCTGTTATCAGAAACGCATGCATTAAGTTAGCCAATATTATATAAATTATGATAAGGATATGAAAGTTCTCAAAATTCTCAAAATTCTAAAAACTCGAAAAAGACGCTTATTCGCTCGCATTTCCGGCCCCCCGAATCCGCTCTACGTCACGATATACGTCACTCCGGCTTCGACTTGCTAAACTTGTAGACGCATCCGGCGCGCGGCGCCCTCGCGTACCATCGTGTTCCCTGCTTCTTGCTGCACCATGATCTGCACCGAGGCCTGCCGTTTTGTCTACGGCTCCGTTGATAGAGGAGTCTCACGCGCGTCGTGTGCACGAACCGCGTCGGCACGACGACGGGAGCGCACGCACGCAGACGCCTTGCTCAGATGCGGCGAATGCCTGCCACCTTACTGCGCTTGCAAGGGAGGAGTGTGGAGTTACAGCGTGTCGCTTCCTAATTAATGCTGCGGCTTCCGGCGAAGGTTGTGGGACGATAACACCATTCACGCTGTAAGAGAACGTAAAACTCTTACGGGCTGCGGCTAGAGCAGGACGGATGTGTGATCTGCGCTCTGCTCTCTCTCTCTCCTCTCCTCTCTCTCTCTCTCTCTCTCTCTCTCTCTCTCTCTCTCTCTCTCCCTTTCTAACCTCGTTTCAGAGGGAATGCCGACGAGCCTTATTTTATTTATAATCTACGGTTACGGGTGGTTCTATGAGCTAATCACTGAGCAATAAGAAAAGAAAAACCCTCAATGCCGACATTTCTGCTTTTTATCGTTATTGTGTGTCTCTGTAAATTAATTCTCTGTCAGTTCACATCCGCAAGATCAATCGGCTATAAAATCCGCCATTATAATATTGATGATTAATTTAAGTTTATTAATATATAATAATAATATTCTTTTTTATTTTTATCTTATTAAATAATGTAATGAAAGAGAATAATAAAAAAATTGCGTTCTCGTAAAGCGACGAACGTAGTCACTACAGGTAATACGCGGTAATACGCGAAGAGAAATACAAATAGAGTTGTGTAACGAGCGTGACCTCAATATGACCTCTGATGTCCTCACCTTGACAGTGGTCGGGGTGAGCTTCGGATGGAGCGACCCGTACGGAGAATATGCAGACGACGTCATCGATGATGTCACTCGCCTCCGCGAGGTGGCTCTGCCGCGCCTCTGCTTAGCCTGATTGCTCACTGCCGTTGCTTTTGCCTTGTGAGACAATCTCTGCACATAAATAAATAACCAAATAAATAAAAAATGAATGAATGAATACGTAAATAAAAAATGGGTAGGTTGGACTGTGGAAAGATGGATGGATGGATGTGTGGATGGATGGATTAATTGATGGATGGATGGATGGATGGATGGATGGATGGATGGATGGATGGATGTGTGGATGGATGGATAG
>NW_014584877.1:0-4408 GCF_000485595.1 Priapulus caudatus
GTAATACTTATATACTACTATGTGTAATACTTATGTATTACTATGTGTAATACCTATGTACTACTATGTGTAATACCTATGTATTACTATGTGTAATACCTATGTATTACTATGTGTAATACTTATGTATTACTATGTGTAATACCTATGTATTACTATGTGTAATACCTATGTATTACTATGTGTAATACTTATGTATTACTATGTGTAATATTTATGTACTACTATGTGTAATACTTATGTATTACTATGTGTAATACCTATGTATTACTATGTGTAATACTTAGTATTACATAAGCATGTATTACTATGTGTAATACTTATGTAATACTATGTGTAATGCTTATGTAATACTATGTGTAATACCTATGTACTACTATGTGTATAACTTGCGCGCAGTAAGGTAGGGCGGGCAGCATCAGCACCCTACTCAGGAATCAGACATCACAGATATCAGATATCCAACATAAAGACAACAAGATATTCGTCTACATCCGGGATAGCAGTGCGTGTACATCCGGGATAGTAGTGCGTGTACATCCGGGATAACAGTGCGTGTACATCCGGGATAGCAGTGCGTGTACATCCGGGATAGCAGTGCGTGTACATCCGGGATAACAGTGCGTGTACATCCGGGATAACAGTGCGTCTACATCCTGGATAGCAGTGCGTCTACATCCGGGATAACAGTGCGTGTACATCCGGGATAACATGTGAACATGTGGTGGTGAGCGTGTAGGCGACATTGTGCGGTGTTATATAGCCCTGCGTCCAACCCCACACTTACATCCCGTACACCACGTACCACGTACACAAGGCTCATGTGCCGAAACACAGAAACGCACGAACCAACATCAAACGCGTGCGTGGTCAACCATCGTCGTTAAGTGTGTACTTTAAACTAATTACTGATAACTTATCGTTCGGCATTAGATAGTCATACGCTATTGCCTGTGATCACGCTCATGAAACCTACACCCATCAACGGCATAGTGCGCATGCGCGATGCGCCTCCACCACCAGTGGTGTCGGCAGCAGCAGTAACAGTGTCGGCAGCAGCAGTAACAGTGTCAGCAGCAGTAACAGTAACAGTGTATCAACAGCAGTAACAGTAACAGTGTATCAGCAGCAGTAACAGCAGCGGCGGAGGGCGACCGCTCTCACACTCGCTCCCCTCGTGTTAGACGTACACGCGTGCGACTACAACAACGACAACAACAACAACAACAACAACAACAGCAACACCTATCTATCTCTATCTTCTACGATTATTTACGCGGCCCAGCGTCCGCTGCCGTAGAGACGTCTAAAGAAGTCGATCCTAGCAGAAGATAACAGGTGGGTGTATACGTATTATTATTATTAATATATATATATATAGAGAGAGTTTTTTGTTATATTATAGCATATAAATATATATATATATAGAGTTTTTTGTATATTATAGCACATACATATATATATATATATATACATACATATATATACATACATATATATATATATATATAATGTATATACACGACATAGCACATAATTTAGTACATTATTTGTTTAGATTTATACTATTTGTTTACACGATATTTGTGCTTTGCGGCTGTTGCACGCGCATTCACTGTCTACACAAGTTCGATCTGATAATTGGCCACGAATTTGCGCGCGTGTCGCATCTTCTCATCACCATGTGACAATGAGCCTAATGCTGACGTCATCAGACACTGCGATATCTTTTTCACTGACGATGCGTGACCTTAGGTGACCTTTTACCCTGATACCTCCCACCACTAACTTCTCTTTCCCTATCCTGTTTTAATTTACGCATTTACACCAAATTGGCACCCGCCGTAGCAGCAGCGAGCAGTAGCATGCAGCAGCATTGTAGCAGCCAGCCACCAGGCATAACAGCAGCAGTTACAGCCCAGCAGTAGCAGCTAGTAGCGCAGCAGCAGTAGCAGCCAGCCAGCCAGCAGATACAAGCAGCAGCAGCAGCCCAGCTCAGTAAACAGCAGCAGTAGCAGCAGCATAGCAGCAGTAGCAGCAGCAGCAGTAACAGCCACAGTAGCAGCAGCTACGGCAGCAGCAGTTAGTAACAGGCCAGCATGTAGTAACAGCAGCAGCTAGCTAACAAGCTAGCATGCAGTTACAGGCGAGTAACAGCAGCAGTAGCCAGCAAGTAGCAGCAATAGCAGCACCAGCGGTCGGCGGTGACGGTGACGATGGTGATACCGCTAGTTTATGACAATGACGAATGCCTTGGACATTAAACTGGATAGCGGACGGCCGGCAGCGGGCGGCTGACGCGTGACGATTGCGTGATACGCTAGTATGACAATGACGAATGCTTGGACATTAACTGATTAGCGAGGTCGCGGCAGGCGGCGGCGTCGGCTGGGACTTCGTACAGCTGCGGTAGATATGCTAGACACGTCGACACTATCAGCGACAAAAGAACACATCATTGCGGAAATAAAGTACTGCTCTCCCCGCCTCCCACTTCTCTCTCTTTCTACCCCATTCCTCCCTCTCCCTTCTCTCCTCTCTACCTCATGCAGCTTCTCTGCTCTCTCTCCCTTCTCTATCACTCCCTCCTCCCCTTCTCCCTTCTCTACCTCCCTCCTCCATCTCCCTCTCACCTCACTCCTCCCTCTCCCTCTCTCTCCTCTCTACCTCCCTCCTTCCCAGATCTCTCTCTCCCTCCTCTCTCTCTCTCTCTCTCTCTCTCTCTCTCTCTCTCCTCTCCCTACTCTCCTCTCTACTCACTCCTCCCAGATCTCTCTCTCTCGTCTCTCTCTTTCTCTCTCTCACTCTCTCTCGCTCTCTCTATTCTGCTCCCCCGCTCTCCCTTCTCCCCTTGCCACCCATCTTTCTCCTCGCCTCTCTGGTTCACGGCTCTCTTTCTCTCCTCTCTCGCCTCTCGCGCGCTCTCTCTCTCTCTCCGTTTCTTCCACCTTCTCTCTCTCTCCCTTCGCTTCTGTCTACGCCTCTCCCCTTCTCGCCCTCTCGTCTTTTCTCCCCTCTCCCCTCGCTCTTCCCTTTCTTTGCACGTCTCCTCCCCTCTCCCTCTTTTATCCCTTGCTGCTACACGACCCTCTTCTCTTCTCTCTTTCCGCCTCCTTACTCCATCTACCCCTCTCCCCCTCTCTCTCTTCTCTCTTCCCGCCTCCTACTCATCCCCCGCTCTCTACCTTCTCTCTTTCCGCCTTCCTACTCCATCTCCCCCTCTCGCCCTCTCTCCTTTCTCTCTTCCGCCTCTTACTTCCATCTCCCCTCTCCCCTCTCTCCTTCTCTCTTCCGCCTCCTATCCATCTCCCCCTTCTTCTCCTTACTCTACTTCCCGCCTCTTACTCCATCTCCCCCTCTTCTCGCTTCTCTCTTCCGCCCTCTACTGCCAGTCTCCCCCTCTCTCCTTCTCTCTTCCCGCCTCCTATCCATCTCCCCTCTCCGCCTCTCTCCTTCTCTCTTCCGCCTCCTACTCCATCTCCCCCTCTCCCCCTCCCTCTCCTTCTCTCTTCCGCGCTCCTACTCCATCTCGCCCTCTCTCCTTCCCTCTTCCCGCCTCCTACTCCATCTCCCTCTCCCCCTCCTCTTCCCGGCCTGCCTACTCCATCTCCCCTCTCCCCCTTCTCTCCTTCTCTCGTCCGCCTCCTACTCCATCTCCCCCTCTCGCTGCCTTCTCTCTTCCCGCCCTCTCCTACTCCATCTCCCCTCTCCCCCTCTCTCCTTCTCTCTTCCCGCCTCCTACTCCATCTCCCCCTCTCCCCTTCTCCCCTAAATCACGGTATCCCATTACTCGTGTACAATGCCTTGTCCCCTTTACACCAGACGGCGCTATCGGCATTTCAATGAGCGCGTCGTTGCCATGGCGACGATCAGCAGACGGATCGGTCGGTATCTTAACCGGTTGCTTGGATAACGCGATGCGAACAAACACACGCGTTTATTTACCCCCCCCCCCAGTGATAAATGATTACCTGGTGGCGAGAAAAACGCGGTGCGATGGATCGGCGATCAACACAGATAGATGAGTGAAGGGATGATTACACGCCCCAGGCACAGCTCGTCGATAAACGACGCGCGGCGTCACGTGATGCGACAACTATTTACGTAACAAGTTGATAATTTACCTATTTTTGTAATTTACATATTTTTGATTATCATTAATATGTTATATATTAATATATATCTAATTATATATCTAATACATATATATATATATCAATTTTGTAAGTTGATAATTTACCTATTTTTGCTGCGCATTGTAATTTATAAGTAACTAATGCACAGTAACTAAGCATTGTGTTTAGAATGTTCTATCGCAACACTGATTGGTTGGATACGTCAACGTCACACGGTACAACACATACACACGCACGCACGCACGCACGCACGCACGCACGCGCACACACAC
>NW_014584878.1:0-4407 GCF_000485595.1 Priapulus caudatus
GCATAAACCTTCCTCCCTCGTCCTCCTTCCCCTGCATACCCCTCCCTTCCTCTTTCCACCTCCCCCTACATAAACCTTCCTCCCTCTTCCTACTTCCCCTGCAACCCCCTCCCTTCCTCTTTCCACCTCCCCCTACATAAACCTCCCCCGTCCTCCTTCCCCTGCATACCCCTCCCTTCCTCTTTCCACCTCTCCCTACATAAACCTCCCCCCGTCCTCATTCCCCTGCATAAACCTTCCTCCCTCTTCCTACTTCCCCTGCAGCCCCCTCCCTTCCTCTTCCCCATTACCCCTACATACACCTCCTTTCCCCTCTTACTTCCCCTTGCATAAACTTCCTTCCCCCCTGCACCTCCCTCCCCCCATGACGGATGGCGGGGGAGGTGGTGAGACTTACCATGGAAGATTGGGCAGAACTTCTCGTAGATGGCGATCGGTCCGAGGCTCGCGTACTGGCCGAACGACAGCTCCATGAACATGAGAGGAAGCCCGGCAACCATCATCATGATGACGAAAGGCAGCAGGAAGGCTCCTGTAACGTGAGAGAGGAGAGCGTGAGACAGAGAGAGGGAGAGAAGGGAGAGAGAGAGGGTGAGAGGGGGTAAGAGGGAGAGAGTGAGAGGGAGAGGGGGAGACGGAAGAGGGAAAGAGTGAGAGGGAGAGGGGGAGAGGGAAGAGGGAGAGAGGGAGAGGAAGAGGGAGAGGAGAGAGGAAGAGGGAGACAGAGAAGAGGAGAGGGGGGGAGAGAAGAGTGAAAGAGAGAAGGGGAGGGGGAGACAGTTCCATGAACATGAGAGGAAGCCCAGCAACCATTATCATGATGACAAACGGCAGCAGAAAGGCTCCTGTAACAAGGAGGAGAGCGTGAAAGAGATAGAGAGAGAGGAGGGGGAGAAAGAAAGGAGGGGGAGAGGGGGTGAGAGCACGAGAGAGTGGTAGAAGAGAAGGGGAAGAGGGAGGAGAGGGGAGAGGAGAGAGAGAGAGGAAGAGGGAAGACAGAGAAGAGGAGAGGGGGGAGAAGAGTGAAAGAGAGAAGGGAGGGAGGAGACAGTTCCATGAACATGAGAGCACCGGCAACCATTATCAGATGACTAAACGGCAGCTAGAAGGCTCCTGTAACAGGAGGACAGAGCGTGAGAGAGATAGAGAGAGAGAGGGAGAGAGAAAGAGAGGGGGAGAAGGGAGAGAGAGCAGCGAGAGAGCGGATAGAAAAAGAGAAAGAGAACAGAGGGAGAGAGGGAGGAAGAAGGAGAGAGAGGGAAAGGGGAGAGGGAGAAGAGAGAGGGGGGGAGAGGAGAGGGGAAGAGGAAAAGAGAGCACGAGTAGCGGTAGAAAGAGAGAAAGAAGACAAAGGAAGAGGAGGGGAAGAGAGAGAAGAGAGAAAGGAGAGGGAGAGAGAGGGGGATAGGGAGAGGAGAGAGAAATAGAGAGAGAAGAGAGCGAGCGAAGCAGAGAGAAAGGGAGTAGAAGAGAGAGAGAGAGAGAGAGAGAAGAGAAGAAGAGAGAGAGAGAGCAGGAAAGGGAAAGAAGAGGGAAAGAGGGAGAGAGAGAGAGTTGAGAGAGAGAGAGATGAAGAAGAGAGAGAGAGAGAGTGAGATGAGAGAGAGAGAAGAGAGAGAGAGAAAGTAGAGAGAGAGAGAGAGAGGCAGAGAGAAGAGAGAGAGAGAGAGAGAGCAGACGGAGAGAGAGAGAGAGAAGAGAGAGAGAGATGAGAGAGAGAGAGAGAGACAAAGAGAGAGAGAGCAGGAGAGGGAAAAGAAGGAGGGTAAGGGACGAAGAGAGAGTGAGAGAGGAGAGAGAGAGAGAGAGAGAGAGAGATGAGAGAGAGAGAGAGAGAGAGAGAGAGAGAGACGTCAACCCGCGGCGAGTCTCCGTCGCATCACACGAAGCCCTTTGTCCGTTGTCATTCTGCACGTGTCAGCACTTGGTGCACAATTCTATCAACTAACTAACTAGCTGTATAGGTATGGACTTCTCATTCACTACAGTTAGCGCTAGAGTACTACGCCAAACCAGCCTCTTTGTTACCCCTGAGGTCGGTCAATGCCATAGCAGTGTTTCACATCCTCAACCGTTCGTTTACGGCCCCATTACTGGCACTGAAGACGTTTGGTTTAATTCTCTACTGTAGTTCACTGACACACTGACTGACTTGACTGACTGTAATTTCTGTATTGACTGTAAGGCTGACTGTAATTTCTGTATTGAATGTAAGACTAATTGTAATTTCTGTATTGACTGTATTGACTGTAAGACTGACTGTAATTTCTGTATTGACTGTAACGAGTTATTTTAGTCTCAGCCGGTGTGCGCAAAGCAGGATTTTCGTTTTGAGTAATTTGACGCATGCTATTCATTTTACTGCATTACTCAATATCAAACGTGTTTGATAATTTTTGACTCATCGTCATTTAACTCAAGCGTGTGCCGGCGCGCGCTGAGTAATATTGGCAGCTCAACACTGGTTACTCACACAGCGGCATGCGTTTAAATAATTGTGCGCGCCAGTATTGGCTGGCGTCACAGATCACCAGTGATGCTGCATTACCACTTATTCCATTGAGTAATTTTAGCTGACACGTGTGCGCGGAACAGTTTTAAAAATATTACGCGTGAGTATTTGAACTCAATGTGTCATTCTCCTTGAGTAAAATCTCTCACCGTGTGCGCCGGGCTTAACGTGTTTATCACATCGAATAAAGGGCCATGGGTGCTCTTAACTACACACTGTCATATGGTCATACTGGTCATGATCACACACCCCTAGCAATATTCACGCCTAAATCGGCTACTAGTGAGAAACCTAAAGCGAAGAAGAAGCCAAAGCATTTTCCGGGGGATGGTAGGTATATTATAGGCAAAAAAGACCCTGGCCAAACCCCAATGGCATGGTCACAGGACAATCAGTCAAGCAGACGTACGAAGTAAAAAAGCAGATAAGCACCGCCGGTATAGAGAAAACGACAATACACGATGATTTTTTCTCGGCGGCACGCTCGCGCGGCGTCTTCGCCGTTTTAACGTAAATTCCGTCATTCGCCGAAGAAACCACAAATAAACATAAACCGTTTACGGCGATAATACATCGTATTTGCGTGACAGCGCTCGGCAGGAATTCCCGTGCCTACCACCGACGGCGTGCGCGCCATTTTTAGACCGCGAATTCTTGAACAGCTGCCGAGAAAAAGCTGAATGGCAGCATTTTTAGATGATTGGGCAGTGTGAGCGCCTGTACGCCACCAGAACTGAGGCAACTTCTTGCCATCCCAGGCGTTTTTTCTAAGATTCCCCGCGTACGCGCCGTCGGGGAGCGAGTCATCAACTGGTCGCGCGACTGCCATCGTTCGGCGGCCGGACGACGTTGCCGGCGGTGCCCAGCCCCGCGAAGCATGAACGACGCGGCGACGAATCAATGCGATGACAGGCGAGGGCGGTCCGCAAGAATTCGCGCGCAAAAATGCCCAGTCAATGAAAACGAGCGTCGCTCTCTCTCTCTACTCTGCTGCTGCTCTCTCTTCTCTCTCTCTCTCTGCTCTCTGCCACGCGCATATGTCCCTGCATTCCGCGCCGTGTCCGATGACGCAGGAGTGGACGTCAGAGAGCAACGAACGCGCAGGCTCTCTTTGAAATCGCTCAAAGCCATCTCATCCGTGACGTCGGGAGAAGGGGCAGGCACGCGCAGCAAGCACGCACGCACGCAACCACGCATGCACGACGCGGTTGTCGATCACATGTATGAACATGCTGCTGCTGGCTGCTGGTGATTACTGCTGGCGCTGTGCTGCGCTGCTGCTACTGGCTGGCTGCTGCTGCTGAGCGCTGGTGGTGGTGGCTGGTGAATGCTGCTGCTGCTGCAAAGCTGGTGTGGTGCGCTGCCTGTGGATAGCTGCCTAGCTGCGCTGCTGCTGCTGCTTTGCTGGTGGTGGTGGTGGTGATGCTGCTGATAATGCTGCTGCTGCTGCTACTGCTGCTGCTGCCTGGCCTACTGACTACTGCTCCTGCTATTGGCTGCTACTGCTATCTGCTGCTGCTGTTGCTGTTGCCTGCTGCGCTGCTGCATGCTGCTGCCTGCTGCTCGCTGGCTAGCTGGCTGATGGCTGCTACTGCTGCTG
This sequence comes from Priapulus caudatus, assembly GCF_000485595.1. Classification (NCBI taxonomy): domain Eukaryota; kingdom Metazoa; phylum Priapulida; class Priapulimorpha; order Priapulimorphida; family Priapulidae; genus Priapulus; species Priapulus caudatus. The sequence continues at coordinate 4,113 of NW_014584878.1, forward strand.
CTGCTGCAGCTGAAGCCTCTGACTCTGATTATTCCCACACCTAAACCCATGTTATATATAGCCGCGTGGAGTTATTGAGCAATAGCTAAAGCTATGCAAATCTTCGGCCACAGCAGGCAGAGATATGAGAGAGAAGAGAGAGAGGAGAGAAGCTCGGTCATTGATGCTGCGTGCATCGCGCTCTATGTAATGAATGGGCACCCTTGTGTCCCCGTGCTGTGAGTGCGATTAATATATAGTTAGCATGAAGATGAGCGCACGCGAAACAGATTTGGGCTCGTGATAACTATCAAAG
>NW_014584879.1:0-2500 GCF_000485595.1 Priapulus caudatus
TACCGGTCGAGTGCCATCGTCGCTAGACCGAAAACTCGTGCCATATGAAATTGGTTGCATTATGTACACAATCTAATTGGAATGTGGATCGGTGACGTACTGGTGAAAAGAGTGATGTGTGAGTGTTCTTGTGTGATGTTTGCCGTTGCTATGCACACTTGGTGATATAATAATTGATAATAGTCATGATAATAAGGCGAAGGCAGAAGAAGAAGAGGAAGGAGGCGGGAGAGAAAAAGAAGAAGAATAAGAAGAAGAAGAAGAAGAAGAAGAAGAAAAGAAGAAGGAGGAGGAGCAAAATGAAGAAGAGAAGAGGAAGAAGAAGAAAGAAAGAACGACGGAGGAGGAAGGAGGAGGAGGAGAGAAAATGAATAGGAGAAGGAGAGGAGAAAGAAGGAGGAAGAAGTGAACCCAATCCTACAGAACCTTATGGACGCCTTTCGTTCCATTATGTGGACAGCACTAAAAGGAGGCTATGCTAATCTGATAATCTCTACTGTAAACGCGTATCCAAACAGCAGTCTCTAACATCAAATTCATCAGTTTCATCATTTATTTATCCATCGACGAACTTTGACGATGACCATAGACGGAAAAGATGGACTATGGTCCATCGCAAAGTATGCGTCGATGATTAAATAAATGACAACGATGAAATTCAGATGAAATTAGAGCGACTGCTGTTTGGTAATACGCGTTAATTATTGACGTAACTCGTGAACTCTGGACTTCCGTTACACACTGAACCGTATACACAACTCTCGACCGCCGTAACTCACAAGAACACACAGCCTGCGTTGACTGTTTTGCACCGAACCCACACGAAAACCAAAAACCGAAAAACGCGTCCGCCCTATCATACGCGAGCCCGTAATGCTCAAAAGACGTCATTCGGGAGTAATTGTTAACTGGTTGGCCGCTTACATCAACTATCTTTTAGCGTTACTTTCTCCTTTCAGCAGCATCAATGATTTCCATTTAAGTTGGTATTTAATTCTCAGTTATCAACTTTCATTACCACGATATCAGAATAAATCCGGATTCACAGTTATCATTACATATATATAGTAAATATATCATTATATTTTAAATTATATCATTGTTACATCATTTATTTATTAAACATTATAGTTTATTATATAATTTATTGTTATTGTATATTATCATATTACTATGATAAATACATCGAATATGAAATCCGAAAATAACGTCCGTGTTCAAACATGCGAGGTTCGAGTCACAACGTAACACATGTGTGAAACGAACCACCACCGTCTATAGCGAACCAATGCTAGCGCAGTATAACAAAAGACACGTTTATTCTAACGCAATGGGTGAATTGTTAGCAAAAAGCAATCCGGCAAATAGTTGTGATATCGTACAGCTAGAAACGTCGTCGTAACTCTTACGCTCTCTAACTCTCTCACTATTTACTTTAGAAGTCGTGACATCTTTAGAATAATGACGTCATTATACCTTCGATGTATCTGCAAACGGTCTCGTGACATCTAGATTGCTTCAAGTGCAAATCAACGTTGCAATCAACGTTGCCAATCAACGTGCAATCAACGTGCAATCAACCGTTGCAATCAAACGATGCAATCACGTGCAAATCAAACGCGATTCAACGTGTTTTGAACGGGTTTCGCTGTCGGTAGTACATCCTCGTTGACGTGAAAAGCGATCATGGACCGTGGACGCTGAGCAGCCCGGATACCCGATCGTGACGGTGACGCGAGATTACGACGCTAAAACTGCGTCAGTGACGCAGAAGCGATACCTGTCCGACGCGAAAGCTAACTGCGACAAGGTACAATTCAAATCTATTCCAGCCATCCAATCCATCCATCATTCATCTCATCATACCATCTATCCACCATCCATGCCATCCATCCATCCATCCCTCCATCCATCCATCCATCCATCCATCCACCCAATCCATCCATCCATCATCCATCCCATAACCATCCATCCATTCCATCTCATCCATCCATCCATCCATCCATCCATCCATCCAATCCATCCATCCATCCAATCCATCCATCCATACCATCGCATCCATCCATCCAATCCATCCATCATCCATCCATCCATCCATTCATCCATCCATCATCCATCCAATCCATCCATCCATCCATACCATAACCCATCCATCCATCCATCCATCTACCATCCAGTCCATCCATCCATCCCATCCATTCATTACATCCATCCATCCATCACCCATCCATCCAATCTCATCCATCCATCCATGCCATTTCATGAAGCCATCACATCCATCCATGCCATCATCCATCCATCCATACTATCCCATCCATCATCCATCCATCCAATCCTCCATCCCATACCATCCATCATAACATCCATCCATAACCCATCCAAATCCCCCAAAAATTCCCATTCATCCCAGCCAATGCCACCCATCTATGCCATCTATCCATCCACACTATCTATCCATCTATCTATCTCAATAAAAATCGAGAATACGTGTATTATCACA
>NW_014584880.1:0-771 GCF_000485595.1 Priapulus caudatus
GAGAGAGAGAAGAGAGTTACGTCAGTTTAGTTTACCTTGATCTTATCCACGAGACCGTCCGTCTCTGTGACGTCATCGTCTATGGCGACGACCACGCCCACGTAACCTGACTGTTCTAGCGACACGGCTGAAGCTGCCGTCACCAGCGACAACAGCAGCAACAACAGCAGCGACGACGACGACGACGATGACACTAGCAGCAACAGCGACCGCCGCCTCACTGCCGCCGCCGGCGACCCACCGCACGACATTCCTTCTTCGAGGAAGTGTAATAATGATCTCACAACTCACCAGCAGAAGAGGAGTCGCCTTAATATATCTCCGCCTTTTTATACGCCTTATAATAATAATATAAGGCCTATAAACTTCTCGCCGGGAAGCGAAGCACTGACGCGGATATTTGCTGGCGGCGGACTGCTACCGTAACAGTAGCGGCAGATGACAGGGAAATGTCGCCTAGAAACTCATCCGAGTGTATTTAAGAGTGAGTGTGTCCCTCCCGAGTGCATTATCTGAGGGTGGAGACTGTGTTTAGGTTAGACTTTAACCCCACTTACGTAGAATCCCCCCCCCCCTCGCCCACGCCCAGGTCACATCGTCTGTGTGATTAACATGAGATAATGAGGGATGATGGATGGATGTCGTGAAGCTATGATAAAATTCTTTATTGTGTACAGTAAACGCAGCGCACGCGCGCACACACACACAGACGCACGCACGCACGCACGCACGCACGCGCACACACATGCACGCACGCACGCAAGTACACAC
>NW_014584880.1:1673-4405 GCF_000485595.1 Priapulus caudatus
CAACGCTTCATAGATTAACGATTTACCCTATAAGTCGAATCTATCTACGCTGTAGCCGTATCTATCCCTGTTTCTACGAGACAGAACAAAGGCTCGGAGGTCGGACATCTTGTGTTCACGCACGGTCACGTGTCTCTCACGTCACGTGTGTGTGTTTAGAGTCAGAGCGCGACTGTAACCGTATCTGTTATTGTCTCTATGTGACAGAATAGAAGCTCGCATTACTATCTATTCNATAATAACAGGGGCCTATAAACCCTTCTCCCTGAACAAGCACTGACCGCGATATTTGCGCGCGGACTGGGGCTACCGGGTAACAGACGCAGATACACAGGAATTGTCGCCTAAAACCTCATCCATGATTTAAGAAGTGATGTGTCCTGCCGAGGCATTATCTGAGGTGGCACTGTTTTAAGGTTAACTTAATCCGCTTACGTAACACTCCCCCCCCGCCCAACACCCCAGGTTACATCGTCTGTTTATTACATACATAATGAGGGATATGGAGATGCTGAAGCTTAAAAATTATTTATTGGTGTACATAAACCAGCGCAACGCGCACACACACACACAGAGCAACCACGCCACGCACGCACGCACGCGCGCACACATGCACGCACGCACGCAGTACACACGCACACCACACGCACATGCGCGCGCGCACGCACGCACGTCACGTACCACCGAACGCAATTCCAAGTACACCACGTACACACCCACACGCACACGCCACACGCAACAACACACAAACACGACACACACACACACACACGCATAACACACACACACACAAACACACACCACAACACCACACACACACACACACAAACACACACAAACACAGACACCCAATCACACACACACACACACACACACACACACACATACACACACACCACAGAGACACACAACACACACCACATACACACACACACACACACACAACACACACACACACACACACGCACCACACAGACACACAGACACACACACACACACCACGCACACAAGAACACACAGACACACACACACGCACAGCGCAACACGCACAGCGCCACATGCGCCGCACGTATCGCACGAACGCACCGTAAGTACAGCACATCTTACACCCCACTCACACACCACACACACACACACACACACACACACACACACACACACACACACGCACACACACGACACATACACACACACACAACAGACCCCACACACACTCACACACACACAAACACACCTCGCACACCACATACACACACCCACGCACACACACACACACCTCACACACACACACACGACGCACACACAGCGACACACCACACACCACACGCGCACAACCACAACGCACGCACGCACGCACACACACACACACACCAACACACTACCGCACACAGCACACGCATGCACACCACACACACCACACCCACAACACACACACACTCGCACACGACACACACACAGCATACAACACGCACACACACACACGCACACACACACACACATTTGTGTGCGTCCGGCGTGCGGCGCGTGTGCGTGCGTCATCGTGCTGCGTGCGTGCATGTGTCATGTGATCACTCTCTCTCTCCTCTCTCTTTCTTCTCTGTCCTCATCTCTCATCTCTCTCCTCTCTCATCTCTACTGCGTCTCTCTATGCCACCTCTCTCTCTCGCCGCACACCGCTCTTTCTCTCCTACTCTCTCTCTCTCTCTCTCTCTCTCTTTCCTCTCTTTCTAACCTTTTCATCTTCTCCTCTCTATGTCCCCCACGCGATCTCTCTCTCTCGCTCTGTTCGCGCGCCTCCTCGCGCTTACTCTCTCCTCTCCATCTTTTCTCTCTCTCTCATCTCTCCTCTCTCTCTCCTGCTACCCTATTCTTCCTTTATCCTCTTCTCTCTTCTCTCATTTCCTCATTCTCCTTTCCTCTTCTGTATCTCTTTCTCCTACTCTCTCTCCCTCATAATCCCTCCTCTCTTCCTCTCTCTCTCTCTCTCTCTCTCGCTCGTCTCTCTCATCTCCCGTCTGGGAGCTCCCTCCGCCTCTCTTCTCTCATCCTCACTCTATCTTTTTACATCTCATCTCTCTCTCACATCGCCTCACTCACCCTCTCCTCTTCTCACTCTCCTCGCCCCTCTCTCTCTTCTTCTCATCTACCTTCTCTATTTCCCTCTCCTTTCTCTGCTCTCTATCCTCCCTCTCCTCCTTTCTTCCTCTCTCCTCTTCTCCTCTCTCTCTCTCATCTCGCTCTTTTCTCTGCGCTCTCTCTCTCTGTGCTTCTCCGCGCGGCAGCCCCTCTCCTTCTCTCTCCAACGACTCTCTCCGCTCTTCTCTTCCTCATCTAGGCCTATCTATCTTCTCCCTCTTCTCTTCGTCATCCTCCTCTCTCTTCTCTACCGGCTCTCTCTCTCTCTCTCTCTCTGCCTGTCTTTTGGCCTCTCTCCCCCTCTCACTTTGTGTTTCTGTAACTAACATGCCAATGTCACGCACGCCAACTACTCTGTAAACATGTCACCGCCCGTATAAGATAAGGGTCCGTCGGTGCTACACTAATACTGTATACGTACGACGCTTCATAGATTACGATTTACCCTATAAGCGAATCTATCTACGCTGTAGCCGTATCTATCCCTGTTTCTACGAGACAGAACAAAGGCTCGGAGGTCGGACATCTTGTGTTCACGCACGGTCACGTGTCTCTCACGTCACGTGTGTGTGTTTAGAGTCAGAGCGCGACTGTAA
>NW_014584881.1:0-429 GCF_000485595.1 Priapulus caudatus
CAGGCATGCCCGAACGCACGTAGGCACGCAGGCAGGCACGCACGCACACACGCACGCACGCACGCACGCAAGCACACGCGCACATACAAACTCCAACACCCGCCGTGGGTACACGCACGCGCACATGCGTTTTAAGAAAGCATATGGGATGGGCGCATATACGCACACTCTAAAGCAGATCATTGCAGCTGATTTGTTAGTCGTAAACGCAGAAGATGTTTGCTTGCTTGATAAGAATAGCCAGGAGTTGGGACTACGTGACCGAGCCGAGGTGGCGCGGTGAAAGGTAGACAAGAGTTTATCGGGTAAGTCAACGTGAAATGACAGGTGCGATAATGCAATCATTAGCGATGGCTGGATTTATTATTTCACACGAACTCAACTCATAAGAAATTTGGCGGGTAAAAAAATCCACATCGTGACTCGGTG
>NW_014584882.1:0-2135 GCF_000485595.1 Priapulus caudatus
GGACATGTGTGGCGTTGCTCATTTTTACTAACAATGACCTTTGCCGACTTAGTTGCCGTAATTATGCTGCCGAGATAGGTAGATAGATAAGATTAGAAGAATAGATAGATAGATAGATAGATAGATTAAATAGGATAGATAAGATAGATAGATTAGGTAGGATAGTAGATTAGATAGATAGATAGATAAGATAGCGATAAGATGGTTTGATAGATAGGAAATTTAAAATAGATAGCATAAAATAGATTAGGAATAGATAGATAGATAGAATAGATAGATAGGATAAGCTAGATAGATAGATTAGGATAGATAGATAATAGTAGATAGATGGATAGGTGATAGATAGAATAGAATAGATAGATCGTGATTAGATGAGAGAGCGATGACGAGGGAGCGATATAATATATATATTATAGAGAAGAGAGAAGAGATAGATAGATGGATACATAGATAGATAGATTAATAGAAGGAGAGATTAGATAGATAGACTAGATAAGATTAGGGATAGATAGATTAGGATAGATAGATAGATAGATAGATAGATAGATAAGAAGGAGATAGATAAATAGATTAGATTTAGGATAGATAGAGGAGATAGTATAGATAGATAGATGAGTATAGATTAGATTGATAGATAGATAAGAGAGATAAGATAGATAGATAGATAGATTAGATAGATTAGTAGATAGCATAGCATAGATTTAGATAGAGGATAGATTTAGATATGGAGGATTTTAAGATAGAATAGGGATAGATTTTAGATAGATAGATAGATTAGATTAGATAGCATAGATAGATAGATGGATAGATAGATTAGATAAGATAGATTAGATAAGATAGATAGATAGATTAGATAAGATAGATAGATAGATAGATAGATTTTAGATAGGATAGATAGATTAAAGATAGATTAGATTAGATAAGAGAATAGATTTAGATGATAGATGAAGATAGATAGATAGCATGAAGATAGATAGATAAGATAAGATAGATAGATAGATAGATGTAGATAAGTAAGTAAGTTAAAGTTAAGATTAGTATTAAGGCAAGCAGCTCCGGATAGGCATATAAATATATATATAATATATAATATATTATATTATATATATATTATAGAGGAGGGAGAGAGAGGGAGAGAGAGAGAGACGAGACGAGAAGAGAGAAAGAGCTGGGGACGCGAGGGCAGAGAGAGAAAGGATGAGAGAGAAAGAGAGAGAGAGAGAGAGAGAGAGAGAGAGATCGTGAGGCTTTGACAGACGCGGCTATAACAGCCTAAGTTTAGTAAAAATGAGAAAAGACACGAGCGGCTGACAGCATGAACGACCGCATCACAACAACGCATCGATAATATCGCTATGACGACGACGACGACAAGATCCGCAGCAGCGACAACGATGACGATAGTGCCGATATCAATATAAGGGGAGGAGGGGTGGAGGTGATATTCTTTACCAGTTTATGAACCACGCGAGGCCGCAGCGAAAGCCGCACTAAATCGACGCTCAGTAAATACTCTTCCGCCGAGGACTAATTGTGTGGTTTTAAAGTATAGAGCCAACAGAACATGTCAAACAAATTAGGCGCAGAGCCACGCAACGGTATATCGTCACACACGCGCACGAGGGGAGGCGGGGGGAGGGGGAGGGAGCAGACGCCGCGTGCTGCAGGCACACTCACGGTGGGTGGGGGGGGGGAGTAGCAAGACCGAGCTTCAGGCGGACTTTGACACGCGCCTTGTCGCTTCGGTCTTCGCCACGGCGGCGGCCAGGCCCCGCGACGCGGGAGGAGCGGCCTGTTATATATATATATATATATATTATATGTGCTGTGTTGTTGTGTGTGTGTGTGTGTGTGTGTGTGTGTGTTGTGTGTGTGTGTGTGTGTGTGTGTGTGTGTGTGTGTGTGTGTGTGTGTGTGTGTGTGTGTGTGTGTGTGTGTGTGTGTGTATGTGCTGTATGTACAACGAGCAACTATAGGCTCGTTGCTGCTAATTTCATGCCGTCGCATGCCTGTAAATCAAATCGTGTTCGCACCCCCGAGACCGCGCGACGGCAAATTGCATCAGGTACAGCAAGAAGCATATGGATCTCTCTCGCTCTCTCTCTCTCTCTCTCTCTCTCTCTCTCTCTCTCTCT
>NW_014584882.1:8677-9199 GCF_000485595.1 Priapulus caudatus
GAGAGAGAGAGAGAACCAACTAGGACGCATCGTCAACCGGGGGAGGGGGGGATGACGTGGCGGGTCGAACATGCGACCAAATCACATGGCCAACGCAAAATAACGATTTTTGTTCGCAGCCTGATCGCATTCTGCTTAGAATGTCATCGCGGTGTAGGAAAACATGCGGGTTGCACTTATGATCATCGTCGTGTTATAGTCGTGTATTGGTCGGCGATGCGATGCTGGGCAGCTTGTCACGTTGTCATTGCGCGCGTTCGCAGTGTCGCAATGCTATTCAACAATGGCATGCACTCGGAAGCACCAGTGACACGGAACTAATAACTTCTAAATGTACAAGCCGACGTCGTGATGGCATGTACATGCATGGCGATGAACGTAAGGTTAAGCGGTTATGATAGGCTGTGGTTACCTAACACCGTGGTTACATGCTGTTAATTCCTTATAGCGAGCATAAAATTATTTTTATTTTCCGCGTGCACGCATAATATATTCGGGGTGTGTGGGGTGTGTGGGGTGGGG
>NW_014584883.1:0-514 GCF_000485595.1 Priapulus caudatus
CGCACGTATACACACACACACACGCACGTATACACGCGCTCACGCACGTATACACGCACGCACGTATACACGCACTCACGTATACACGCACTCACGTATACACACACACGCACGTATACACGCGCTCACGCACGTATACACGCACGTATGCACTCACGCACGCACGTATACACGCACGTATACACTCACGCACGCACGTAAACACGCACGTACACACGCACGTATACACTCACGCACGCACGTATACACGCGCTCACGCACGTATACACGCACGTATACACACACACACGTATACACACACTTACGTATACACACGCACGTATACACGCGCTCACGCACGTATACACGCACACACGTATACACGCGCTCACGCACGTATACACACACGCACGTATACACGCACTCACGTATACACACACGCACGTATACACGCGCTCACGCACGTATACACGCACGCACGTAGGATACACGCACGTATACACACACACACGTATACAAGCACGTATACACACAC
>NW_014584883.1:1757-2352 GCF_000485595.1 Priapulus caudatus
GAGAGAGAGAGAGAGAGAGAGAGAGAGAGAGAGAGAGAGAGAGAGACACACACACACACAGAGAGAGGGGGGAGAGGTGGCATTACGCAGCGGCAGTAGATGACGTGTAAGACAGACAGCATGTCGACAAGCAATTTCTAGAAGACAAACAATCATAATGGCTTTGACGCCAAGGTAGCGGGGAAAGGACGGACTGCGCCCCAATAACATCGTCAATAATTAATGCGATCGCAAAGCCTGAGATAGCGTAACTGTGTTCTAGTAAGTAAAATGCCACAATACGTTACGAAATCCTTGACTCGCGTGCGTACACCTACGCACGCACGAGCTTTCTGAGCACGATCGCTCTGCCGTGTTCTGTGGAGACAAACTGTATGCGTCTAGTAACTTATGTCTAGACAGATAACCATTATATAGTAGCTATATAATATGTAGACGAGTAGGGTAATAACCGCGTAACTGCGCATACGTGCAGAAACCGACCTAAGCACATTACGTTGTAAGGGTTGAGTTAGTGTTATGGGCATGTATGAAAAGGCGAAACCATCCTACGAACGCTACGTTAGCATTGTGACGGTTGAGTTAGTGTTATGGG
>NW_014584883.1:3356-4403 GCF_000485595.1 Priapulus caudatus
ACTTCTATAACTTATACTCATTTATGTTACTTATATTACTTATATTACATATATACTTACAGTGTTATATAATGCTTATATAATACCGTGAACCATGCTTCGTGATGACGTCAGAATCTTTTATCCATCCCGGAATTTCAACCATGTAAGTCAACTCCGAGAGATGGTCTGTGATAACGCATCTAACGCCCTTTTCATGTCTTTCTAGGGCGGATTACTCCTCGCTGTTGAGCTAATAAAGATCATTTACTCAGCTTTACGGGGTTTATAGAAAACTAGCGCACTGTCTAAAGCTTGCAATGAGTCGTCGAGACTATATGGTAGTTCGTCGCTAACTATTTCAGCTTAATAATAATAGCATCAAATCGTAAGTTGATTGAACCCACATGGGGAGGTATAGTACAGTCACACTGCGTCCCGTAGAGGCGGGCAGGGGCCTCCGCTACACACACAGGGGTAGGTGGCAGTAGATCTACGTCCCGTAGAGATACTCCAGGCCTCCGCTACACACACGGGGGTAGGTGGCAGTAGATCTACGTCCCGTAGAGATACTCCAGGCCTCCGCTACACACACGGGGGTAGGTGGCAGTGTATCTGCGTCCCGTAGAGACGGTCCAGGCCTCCGTTACACACACGGGGGTAGGTGGCAGTGGATCTGCGTCCCGTAGAGACAGTCCAGGCCTCCGCTACACACACGGGGGTAGGTGACAGTGGATCTGCGTCCCGTAGAGATACTCCAGGCTTCCGCTACACACACGGGGGGTAGGTGACAGTGGATCTGCGTCCCGTAGAAATACTCCAGGCCTCCGCTACACACGCGGGGGTAGGTGGCAGTAGATCTACATCCCGTAGAGATACTCCAGGCCTCCGCTACACACACGGGGGTAAGTGGCAGTGTATCTGCGTCCCGTAGAGATAGTTCAGGCCTCCGCTACACACACTGGGGTAGGTGGCAGTGGATCTGCGTCCCGTAGAGATAGTCCAGGCTTCCGCTACACACACGGGGGTAGGTGGCAGTGTATCTGCGTCCCGTAGAGATACTCCAGG
>NW_014584884.1:0-4403 GCF_000485595.1 Priapulus caudatus
TTGTGTGTGGAGGAATGTTCGAGCGTGTGCGTGTGTGCATGGTAGCATCATTTCTCACGGGTGCTTGCGTGCATGCGTGTGTGCGTGCATGTGTGTGCGTGCATGTGTGGTGCGTGCGTGCATGTTGTGTGACGTGAATGTGTGGGAGGTAGTACTCGGAGAGGGCGCACGTGCGGGTGAATGTTCCTATCCGTATGTAAGCGGCGGGAGTATGTGCAGTGCTGCGTACGGGCGGTTCGGTGTGACGTTCGGCGTCGTTCTGTGTGGGCGGACGGCGTGTATGTGCGGTGCGGCGAGTGTAGCCGAGGCTCGGGCCACGTATAACAAAGTGAAAGCTGTAAATAATTTCACAGTGGAGGCCAGTGGTGAGTGCGGCGGGGTAGCTGGTGACCCTGTGTGGTTCTTCGCCATTAGCGTTTTGAGGGATTTCAACCGCAGCCCGTGCGATCTACTGCGAAGGCCCTTGGTTCGCCGAATGCAGCTGGGTCTCGATACACCTCAGCTTCCTTCTCGTTCCTCCTCGGCTCTACTTACAGCTCCGCTATTAAGGAATAGGAGCTCTAAAGGTAGGTCACTCTCACGGGTATGCTCGCAGCGTTTTGAACAGAGTGTCTATCTAGCGACCGGCTGCGGTTGGTCCGCGGCCAAAAAAAGGGTACACGTCGGTGAGCGAACACAGTTCGTGGCGGAACCCCTTGCATGGGCAGCAATCAACTGCGTGGCAAACGTCACGGCTAGCGCTGACTCCACGAATAACGCGAGAGTTGGCGTCACACTCTTCGGTCTAGGTTTAAGTGACGCAAAAGCAATGGGCGGAGCGAACGGATGGCGTGCGTGAGATGCCCCGGCGCGAAGGCAGGGAGCGCCGGCTAGACAGCTCATAGGCGCGGTATACCTATAATGAGATGGGGTGGAAGGAGCGTCGGCACGATAGAGATAGCAATGTGGAACTGCCGCGAGCGGGGAAGCGGAGGCAGAAAAGCAGTCCGACGCGGCAAAGACCGGCTCAAGCGGAATCGCGAGAGGCCAGAACAGTGTCGTCGCTCGGTGACGTTTGGCAGCTGAACGTCAATCTCGGCAGTAAACACGATGGATAGCTGCTAAGGTCGAGGCCAGAAATGGTTACATTGATGAATGTCACATCGAATTCTCGGCATCCATCCTTTGCAACGTGGAACGAAGAGGGCGGAGCAGCGCGATGAGAGTCCTAACCTCCTAACGGCAGCAGCAGGCACTTGAAACGTCTCAATTAGAAAAAAGGTAAATAAATCGACGAAATGTATTTACTACCAAAGTCGTTAAAATAGTTTCTCTAGCTCCGGTATTTCGCCTATAATCACCTGTAAAATGCGGTCAAGATGCTCATCTTCAACACAGCAAGTACATCCGCACGCGACGCCTGTGCGCAACAACAAATCATGAAATAAGTAGATTCATTTCATCTTTGTTCTGCTCTATTCCATGTTGTTTGTGGGCACAGGCGTGCTGCGGTTTACCTTGTGTGTTGAAGCTGAAGCAGTTTGACCGCATTTACAGTGATTATAGGCGAAATAGAGTAGAGAAACATTAATTACTATGAGTAGATAAATACATTTCGTGTTTGATTTACTTTTTTATGAGAGACGTTCCAAGTGCCTGGTGAACGTCAGGCACCTTACGATGTGGGCTCAATGATCAAAGGATCAATATTGATTTAAACAAAACGTAATTGAAGCACAGCGGCCTTTGTTTGTCGAGCATGCAAACGCGTCTAGCAAATATATGCCTATGTTAACTTTTTTTTTTTTGTTCGCGAATTTTCATTTTCACATTTGGGCGGGAAGCACTATACACCGAGCGGACGCCCGTAGTGTACGCAAGATGGCGGCGTTGGGTTTCGGGCACGTCAAATTGTTGTCCAAAAGGACTCGAGCGCGGTTCGTCAAACCCAGACACACGGACAAAACCGCATCGCCATCTAGCCGGCTTACCCGCGTACGGTGGTACCTAAGAATACAAAGCGAGTGATGATTAGTTAATCAGGGAAAAATTATTAAAGATGAACTATTGTGAAACTATTAGCGGCATCGAATGAAAGGGAGGACGGCAACTGGTGTTGACTAAAAAATGAGCTGCCATGAAAACACCGCTGCTCACGGTTACGCAAACGACGCACGACCGACGCTATCACATGCTTAATCCGACTTCCTATGTTAAATTGCTAGCAGTATATCGCATCTGATTTTGCCTCCGGCTGTTCATTCCCTCTTCTAGTATGCTCCTCCTTTCTTCTCGCTCTACTTGTTTTTTGGCATTGCTATCGCTCACGCTGGTTATCAGTACAATTTGCTTACATAGATAGGGAAGATATAAATGAACTTTTGTGTGTGTGCGCGAGCGTGCGTGTGTGCGCGTGTGTGCCGTGTTGTTTTAGCTGGCGGTTATGTTTAGCAGTCAAACTGGGCTGGCAACATGCTCCTAAAATAAGATTTATTATTTATATATGAACTAATTTTTCAATCGCGTTTCTGCGCGTCGCACATGCAAGGGTTTACTATCGCGCCGTCGGAATTAATTACATGGCCGACATTACCGCACCTGTGGGCTGATTAGCTGTGGCATTCATCAAGGAACAAATCATTAACGTTATTGCAAACATACTGTTTAAAAAACACACAGGCATCAGCGTTTTTATCGCTGTATGCCGGAACACACCAGCATATATCCGTTTACGTTCGCGCCATCCGGTTAGCTTGTTTAAACCATGCAAGGCATGATCAATTAAGATCATAATCACGCGCTGATCATAAATATTCTGTGACAAAACATGCGGTTTATCGCATTAAAAGTGTACGCCTGTGCGTAAAAAGCCTGTGCCTGTGCATTAAAAGTGTACGCCGGAGGTTCACCGGTAACAATGCTACCATAATCAATTAAGCGGCGTATAACTAGGTACGGAGACAAACCGTGTCGCCAATGCAGGTGATAATACAGGTCGTTTACTTCATATCGAATGTTAAAACTGCTGTAGCAACACATCGATGTCTATGTGTCGTTATCTCAATTTTATTCAATGTCCTAGCCCCCGAAACGTCACTTAAAATCTAATAAACGTCTTCCGTCATCGAAGTTGACAGCTGTACTTGGTTACCTTCCACTGAATGACAAGCCAGAACTAATCTAGACTGACTGCTGCGATCGCTTTGGGTAGCGTCAGCGCTAGCATAATACTGTATGCGTATTCAACCTCACGTTTAAAACTAGAAAATAGGGGGTTTATCGTGTTTTATCTGACTTAGCAGCTCGAACAGAGCAAAATGCACGATCAAACGATCAAAGTGTGTTGCGTGATTATATACGCGGCAATAAAAATAGCTTTAGATAAGTGTCGACAGCAAAGAAGGAAATATTACTGAATTGCGTGCTGTGTTCGCCATTTGACTGGTTCGGGAAAACATGGTTTAAACCCTATACGCAGCCTTGGTAAATTATAACGTATTTCAAGAAGGTTAACCCTCAGCCTGCAACGCTCCATAACCCAATGACAACATCACTCCAATAGAGCCCGCCTTCCGTCATGTAAGCCGAAAGGGTTGCATGTGCCCTAAGCTAGACGTGAGCCTTTGGCGCAGCATGCGTTGGCCCGACACGCGTCTCAGTGGGTTCTTCGCGATGGTTTTAAAGAATGGGCGCACGTCACTTCATACTTCGGCAGCACTGTGTGAATAATGAACACCCTTCAGCAACACGTTCCCCACACATTCCCAACAGCGATTAATTTTACCACAGTAAGCAGCAGTTTACACCTATCACAGGAACCAATTCCGTAGAACAACTTTGTATTCGTCGCGTTAGTACCAGCGCAGCCGTACTACTCACCGTATTCCAATACTTGGAATTGTTTGTCTGTCACTCCATCCTCTGTAGTAACAACAATCTCCCACGTGCCTAGCGGTGGTTCTTCCGACAGATTCAAATCTAAGCTCGCGATACCTGCACCGCAACAAAAATAGCCGTCAAAATAACTAGGTCACAGAACAATTGTAAATCCAAATGTTTCGATTGGAATCTTTTTGGCCGGAAAGGCGAGCATTCTACACAAATATTAGCACACGACATTTTAATCGGATATAAAACGCGGATGTATACGTCGCGCATGCTGGAATTTCTCGGAAAAGAATTAAAAAACGCTTTCCGGCAAATATGTCGTAAGATACCGGAATTTGACTAATGCAGATAAACAGGAACAGAAACAGCAGATTTGTATACTTGCCTTTTGTACAAAATAGACAAGCGCATTTTAGCAAGTAACAATTAGTGTAACCATGTGTAAATATTCTTATTTTGGGAGTATTTACTCCTGGCCTGACGAATACATTTTCTCTAATGCATTAGCTTCTATGATATTAAAAGCTACATTTTTA
>NW_014584885.1:0-381 GCF_000485595.1 Priapulus caudatus
TATGCACACAATTGTTTACATATATATGTTATGTATATACATATATATATATAGCGCGCGGCTGACATATAGCAACGTGACTATTTCACGCCAGCGATGCTGCAAGCCCCTGCCTCGACCATCATCTATCATGAATACATAATACACAGATCAACACGCTGAACAACGTTGGCTTGGAAACGCGGTGGCAGCGGCCGCAGCGGAAGAGGAGGCGGAGGCAGCGGTGGAGGAGGCAGCGGTGGAGGAGGCAGCGGTGGAGGAGGAGGCAGCGGTGGAGAGGCAGCGGTGGAGGAGGCAGCGGTGGAGGAGGCAGCGGTGGAGGAGGCAGCGGTGGAGGAGGCAGCGGTGGAGGAGGCAGCGGTGGAGGAGGCAGCGGGGGAG
>NW_014584885.1:1604-3338 GCF_000485595.1 Priapulus caudatus
GAGGAGGCAGCGGTGGAGGAGGCAGCGGTGGAGGAGGCAGCGGTGGAGGAGGCAGCGATGGAGGAGGCAGCAAAGGAGGAGGAGGCAGCAAAGGCAGCAGCAACAGCGGTGGAGGCAGCGGCGGTGGCGGAGGCAGCAGCAGCAGCGGCAGCAGCAGCAGCAGCAGCAACAGCAGCAGTAGCAGTGGAGAAGGCAGCAGCAGCAGTAGCAGCGGCAGCAGCAGCAGCAGCGGCAGCGGATACGGCAGCAGCAGCAGCAGCAGTAGCGGCAGCAGCAGCGGCAGCGGATACGGCAGCAGCAGCAGCAGCAGTAGCGGCGGCAGCAGCGGCAGTGGATACGGCAGCAGCAGCAGCAGTAGCGGCGGCAGCAGTAGCAGCAGCAGCAGCGGCGGCAGCAGCGGCGGTGGCAGCAGCAGCAGCAGCAGCGGATGCGGCAGAGGCAGCGGAGGAGGAGGATGAGGAGGAGGCGGTGTGCGCGTGCATGTCTAGGTTAGAAAGCAGCGGGTTCACCTCGCTCGAACATCATCAACTCATCAACGCTGACATGTACAAGGCAGACCGACGCTGTCTCATGGGGGAAACGAAGCGAGACATACACGCGCGCGCGCACACACGAACGCACACATACGAACGCACGCACGAACACACACACGTACGCACACACACGAACGCACGCACGCGCGCACACACCTACGCACACACACCCACGCACACACGCACGCACGCACACATCATCATATAAAGATTCGCACACCCGTACGCATAACTAGAGAACTCCGCAGCCTAGAGGAAAACCAAAGATATTTTCAGAATCAGCACGTCTGGGAGGTGGTTCTGGCTGAAACAAACATTTTTTTTAAGTTAAAAAGTTAAAAATTCATAAAAATTCTATTCATCAATAGATGGCGGTGCGTACAGATTAACATCACGAACGTGTGAATCCATGGGTTCACCCTTAATGGCGCAGTGGCCTAATCGCTAGAACATCCGTCTCCTACACCGGGATTCCGGGTTCGAGTCACAGCTGGGGAACTTATTTCCCCCTTTTTTCCTTTTTTTCCTTTACCTACCTCTTTAGTATTATTTCTATGTATTATATATATGTATTATTTTTAATTTCTTACTTTTTAATTTTTATTTCTTATATTTAATGTCTTTTATCTTTTGATTTCTTATTATTTTTGTACTAGTTGGCAATGGACGATGGGAATGATAGCGGCATGGGCATGGGATGGGCATGGATGGCATGGATGGGCATGGGATAGACGATGGCATGGGGATGGATCAGGGATGGCATGGCCCAATGGCAGTGGCAATGGCATGGCATGGGCGATGAGTATGGGGCATGGGATGGCGATGGGATGCGGTGCGAATGGACTATTGCGGTGCGACTGCGGATGCGATGGGATTGCGCATGGTCATTGGTCGGAACTGGCATGGATAGTGGCATGAGATGCGACCTGCATGGCATGCATGGCATGTGCAGTGCGCATGTCATGGCGATGGCATGAGATTGCGATAGGGATGCGGAATGAGGATGGGATGGGATGGGTAATGGGATATGGATATGGGATGGGACTCCGGATTGGGATGAAATTGTGATGAAATGCTATGCGAATGTATGTTAAATGCGCGATGGCCCAATGCGTATGGAGTAAGATAAGTTGCGGGTCACAACTGACTAGCGCTCGTTCATAGCCGTTACCGTAAAACCCAGTTCAACGCGTAAAAAACA
>NW_014584886.1:0-791 GCF_000485595.1 Priapulus caudatus
AGTCTGGTAGCTTGAATAGTCGCTCAAAGTTTTCATTGCTTATTTTGGCTATATGCTCGTAGTCAACACCACGCAACTCAGCCATTTTTCTGCGACATATTTTACATAGGCAGGTTGATTTGACTTACCACGCTTAGGTACGGGAGCTAACCATGGCGAATCTGTTTCTATCAATAGTCTATCTTCGGGAACTTGCTGGGCAACGGTTTGAAGTTCTTTAGCACTATTAAAGGTAACGATGCCTGAAAAAGAAATATAGAAATTCAGGTCGATTGCTTTTTGTGCGGTATCCCAGTCCTCAGCAAAACAATGCATAACCCCACCGACGCTATCAGCCCCCTCTTCTGCTAGTATCTTTAAGGTGTCTTCTTTTGCGGATCGTGTGTGAATAATGAGCGGCTTGCTGGTCTCTTTTGCCGCTTGGATATGTACCCGAAAGCGATTTCTTTGCCACTCCATATCTCTGTCTTCATCGCTGACTCGGAAATAATCTAAACCTGTTTCACCAATGGCGATCACTCGGTCACTGCTGGCTAATTTAATCAGATCAACTACTTCAGGCTCTTTGATCCCTTCACTGGTAGGATGAACACCTACTGAGCAAAAGATTTGAGGGTAAGTTTGCGCTATTTGATGCACGTCATCAAAGCGTTCTAAGTCAATGCATACACAAAGAAACCGATTCACATCTGATTCTGCTGCGTTTTTTATAATGTTGTTGAAGTCATTGTCAAACAGATCAAGCTTGATTTTATCAAGATGACAATGCGAGTCGGTTAACATGGGTGCTT
>NW_014584886.1:1791-2757 GCF_000485595.1 Priapulus caudatus
GTAAATTAGTGATATTTTTGCCAAATTTTCAAGAAATTTAGGATTTCATCATGCTTTAGTTGTTGCGCCAATACATAAGGATTTTTTCCGTCTGAATTCGCTAAATGCATATTGGCGCCTTTACTCATCAAATATTTGACGATATTGATGTGACCGAAACGTGCAGCATGATGCAATGGTGTCCAATTTTTAGAAGTTTGGGCATTCACATCGGCTCCATGCGTCGTAAGAACACGCACAATATGAAGATAGCCCTTAGCAGAGGCAATATGAAGTAGTGTTACGCCCTCTTCTTTTGCATAAGTTGTATCCGCATGTTGCAAAACCAAGCTCTTAGTCTCTTCGTAATCACCTGCTTGAACTGCTTTGTACAACGCTTTCGTTAATTTCTTTTTTAGCTTTCTTTCTTTGCGCTTCTTTTCTTTCTCAGCCTTAGAGTCTTTCAAATTACCTTCTTTAGTGAGATTTGATTCTTCTCCATCGCCAGAACCAAACACATCAGGCATGCTGATGGACAACTGCTGTACCAAATCATCCCACTCATCTGCAGTTGGCTTAGCAGCATGGGCTGTAGAAGTAAAATTAAGAAGTACCAAAAGAGGTAGCGCAACGCCAAAGAACCTTTTATTCATATTCAACCCGAATACTGCCCTTAAAAAGCTGTCTGATAAGTGAACAACTCACCTTACTTATCGTTTAACTTCTAAAAATTATTTATAGATAATTACTTAATATCCCTATGAAAAGACATAAGTAAACCATCCTTATTTGTTAATACCCTATGTCTATGAGGCGACTATAGCATAAATTTATTTAATCTAAATAGTTACAATAGATAATTCAGAATCGATTGCCCGTTCATACACTGACTACTTTAACACCAGCCCTAGATGCAATTCCTACAAAATCAGGAAAAGAGGTATCAACATTTTCACAATCGTGAATGATAATACTATCCTGTGCACA
>NW_014584886.1:3757-4400 GCF_000485595.1 Priapulus caudatus
TAAAGCAGTAGAGGGCGCTTTCAAGCCTTGTAGCCCGACACCTTGAATCATCACATTACCATCTACGGGTCCTTCAATTTCCACACCCATTTGCCGAAATGCGGCAATCGTTGCCAGACAATCTTCACCACTTAAAAAACCCGTTACTTCGCTTGTGCCTTCGGCTAAAGCGCCCAACATAATAGAGCGATGCGACATGGACTTATCTCCTGTCACACGAATGCTGCCTGTTAATTTCCCATTAGGCTGTGTTTTGAAAGTAACTTGTTTACTCATTTTTAATTAAATCTCATTATAGATAACTAATGGGAACCTCTATTAATTCATGAATTGGCGAATTAAGCTCAACCCAGAATCAATAGAGATTCCCTAATATTATTGGCAATTGGTATCGCGCACTGTTTTCGCATGGGTGAAAGCTTGTAACAAAGCATCGCTGTCTTCAGCAGTAATCAAATCACTCAAATCATTCAAGTTTTGTTGGTAAGCCTTTAAAGCAACGAGTAGCGCTTGTTTGTTTTCAAGACAAATATCACGCCACATTACCGGATCGCTGGAAGCAATTCGACTAAAGTCTCGAAAGCCACCCGCCACATAATGAAAAATCTCTTTACTGACAGAAGACTCTGATAATGTATTGACC
>NW_014584887.1:0-486 GCF_000485595.1 Priapulus caudatus
AGAGAGAGAGAGGAGACAATTCTCCTAGGTCAATTGCTCCCCAGGTATACCCAGGTCAGCTGGATACAATTACACCACCTGCAGATATCCGTGTCATTGTAAGCACGCGTGCGTGCGTGCGTGCGTGCGTGCATGCGCACGTGTTTGTGCGTTACATGCGTTCGCGCGTGTGCGTGTGCATGCGCACGTGTTTGTGCGTTGCATGTGTTCGCGCGTGTGCATGTGCGCGTGTACGCGTGCGTACGTTCGTTAGTGCGCTCGTTCCTGCGTTCGTGCGTGCGTGCGTTCGTGCGTGCGTTCGTGCGTGTGTGCGTGCGTGCGTTCGTGCGTTCGTGCGTTCGTGCGTTCGTGCGTGCGTTCGTGCGTGTGTGCGTGCGTGCGTGTGTTCGTGCGTGCGTTCGTCGTCGTTCTGCGTACGTGCGTGCGTTCGTGCGTTCGTCGTGCGTGCGTGCGTGCGGGATGCGTTCGTGCGTGCGTGCGTGCGGG
>NW_014584887.1:1790-2522 GCF_000485595.1 Priapulus caudatus
CCGTGCGTGCGTGCGTGCGTTCGTTCGTTCATCCGTGCGTGCGTGCGTGCGTTCGTTCGTTCGTTTCATGCGTGCGTGCATGCGTTTGACCTTCCTCTGACCCCGTGTTCGCCGTGCGTGCACCTGCCTCTCTCGACCAGCGGAAAAGCAGAATGATTCTCTGATGGATCAACTACGGATGTCCATCTATCGCGTCTGGTAATTATAAAAAATCATCCCCCGGCTGACAAGCTTCCGTTACGGAGCTTATAAAGCTTATATAGATAGTTAGAGAGTTATTAGTAATAGAGGTTTGCGGTTTGGTTTCCTCTGGGGATGTGCGTACGAGGTGTCACCTGCCTCCTCTCTCTCATTACCTCATCCTCCTCCTCCGCTTCCCCCTCCTTCATCATCTCCACCCTTCCTTCCTACCTCATCGTCTCTTCCCCATCCTCCCTCTCCCTCCCTCATCATCTCCTCCCCTCCTCCTCTTCCATTCCCCCATTGCTTCCCTCTCCTCCCCCTCTCCCACCCCATTGTCTCCTCCTCCTCTCCTCTCCCTAGCTCATCGTCTCCACCCCTCCTCCCCCTCTCCCTCCCTCCTTCCCCCTCCTCCCCTCCCTCCCTCCTTCCCTTCACCTCCCTTCTCCGTCTGTGCTCTCGATTGTCTCCGATATGTGACCCTTCATATTCATGCGGATAGAAGCATGATGTAAAACATTAAAGAGAGACAAAGCGGCAGATGCAGAGAGA
>NW_014584887.1:3996-4398 GCF_000485595.1 Priapulus caudatus
AGAGAGAGAGAGAGAGAGAGAGAGAGAGAGAGAGAGAGAGAGAGAGAGAGAGAGAGAGTGAGCGTGTGTCTAGCATCGTGACACGCAGTCGTGTCACGCACTAGTGTCATGCATCTACGCATCCTGATCTATGTACGGGTGTCTCTCTTCTACATATATGTGTGTGGGCTGACGGAGCGAACAGCTGGGCAATTACTATCAAGATTTACTCATTTAAATCCAGTCAGTGGGAGCCGATACATTAAGTGGGCGTCCCAATGTGGGTCAAGGAATACGTGATCGTGTGCGTCTGTGTGTGTGTGTGTGTGTGTGTGTGTGTGTGTGTGTCGCGCGTGTGTGTGTGTGTGTGTGTGTGTGTGTGTGTGTGTGTGTGTGTGTGTGTGTGTGTGTGTGTGTGTAGTA
>NW_014584888.1:0-254 GCF_000485595.1 Priapulus caudatus
GAAGAGAAAGAGAGAACTAACGAGAAAGAGAAAGAGAGAGAGAGAGAGAGACAGTGAGGAAGAGAAAGAGAGAACTAACGAGAAAGAGAAAGAGAGAGAGAGAGCGAGGAAGAGAAAGAGAGAACTAACGAGGAAGAGAAAAGGTTAACGATTGTACGCGAGTTGGAAGATGATGTTATGTGTGTGTGTGTGTGTGTGTGTGTGTGTGTGTGTGTGTGTGTGTGTGTGTGTGTGTGTGTGTGTGTGTGTGTGTG
>NW_014584889.1:0-3234 GCF_000485595.1 Priapulus caudatus
TCTCTCTCCCTTCCCTCTCTCTCTCTCTCTCTCTCTCTCTCTCTTCTCTCTCTCTCCTCCTCTCTCCGCTCTCTCTTCTCTTCCTCTCTCTCTCTGTCCTCTCTCTCTCTCTCTCTCTTTCTCTCTCTCTTCTCTCGCGCTCTCTCTTCTCTCTCTTCTCTCTCTCTCCTCTCGCGTCATCTCTCTCTCCTCTCTTCTCTCTCTTCTCTCTCTCTCTCTCTCTCTCTGTCCTCTCTCTCTCTCTCTCTTCTCTCTCTCGCTCTCTCTCTCTCTCTCTCTCTTCTCTCTCTCTTCTCTCTCGTCTCTCTCGCCGTCCTCTCTCTCTCTCTCTCTCTTCTCTGCTCTCTCTCTCTTCTCTCTCTTCTCTCTCTCTTCTCCTCTCTGCGCTGTCCCTCTCTCTTCTCTCTCTCTCTCTCTCTCTCTCTGCCTCTCGTCTCTCTCTCTCTCTCTTCTCTCTCTCTCTTCATCTCTGTCCCTCTTCTCTCTCTCTCTCTCTCTCTCTCTCTCTCTCTCTCTCTCTCTCTCTCTCCTGCTCGCTCTCTCTCTCTCTCTCTCGCTCTCTCTCTCTCTCTCTCTCTCTCTCTCTCTCTCTCTCTCTCTCTCTCTCTCTCTCTCTCTCTCTCTCTCTCTCTCTCTCTCTCTCTCTCTCTCTCTCTCTCTCTCTCTCTCTCTCTCTCTCTCTCTCTCTCTCTCTCTCTCTATCTCTCTCTCTCTCACGTACACGTGTATGTAGTATGCATGCGTGCGTGTGTGCGTGCGTGCGTGCTTACGTGTGCGTTTACATACGTGCGTATATGCATACATACATGTATGCGTGTGTACGTGCACGTGTATGTAGTGTGCATGTATGCGTGTATGTAGTGTGTGCGTGCGTGCGCGTGTATGTAGTTGTGCGTGCGTGCGCCGTGCGCGTGTGTGTAGTGTGTGTGCGTGCGCGTGTGTGTAGTGTGTGTGCGTGCGCGTGTATGTTGTGTGTGCGTGCGCGTGTATGTAGTGTGTGCGTGCGTGCGCGTGTGTGTAGTGTGTGCGTGCGCGTGTATGTTGTGTATGTGTGTGTGTGTGCGCGAGTGTGTAATGTGTGCGTGCGCGTGTATGTAGTGTGTGCGTGCGTGCGCGTGTATGTTGTGTGTGCGTGCGTGCGCGTGTATGTTGTGTGTGCGTGCGCACGGGCTGCTAGCTAGCTAGCCGGAGCGCGGGTGTATCTCATGCATATCACTCAATTACTGTGAAGCCCCAGCAGCAGCAGCAGCAGCAGCACCAGCAGCATCTATCGTTTATCGTGAGGCGGGATGCGGAGGTACAGCGCGCGCACGCAGCTGCAGTACCACCGCACAGCAGCAGCAGCAGCAGCAGCAGCAGCAGCGGAGGCAGTAGCGGCAGTAGCGGCGGGCAGCTGCTGCTACAGCTACAGATATTGCTTTCTCTTTCCTCTCTCTTTCTCTCCACCTCCTATCTTCCTAGCTATCTGTACATGTAGGCAGGCAGGCAGGCGGGCAGGCGGGCAGAGAAAAAGAGAGTGAGGGTAAGAGTGAGTGAGCGTGAATGGCAGTGTGGGCCTAGAGAAAGACTGACGGACGGGCTAACGAACGGACGGGCAGGCAGGCAGATAGACAGCGAGAGAGAGAGAGAGCAAATCAGAGATGTAGATAGGAGAAAGTGAGAGAGGGAGAGAGAGAAATAGCAGACGAGAAATGTAGAGAGGAGAGAGAGAGCGAGAGAGAGACTGAACACAGTGGTTGCTTGTAGTTGGTGGGATTCCCACATATCCGACTACACCGCCGAACAAAGATGCCTATGTTCTGCCTATCCCGAGAAAGAGAGAGAGAGAGAGCGCGCAGAGAAGAGGGAGTATCAGTTTCAATTTTCCGTATCCGTAAGAGCACTCCAGCCTCCCTCCGGGTACCATTGTAGGCTGCTCCCACAGCATGTTCATGCGAGGGAAAGGGGTGGGGATCATTTTACAAGTTTGTGAGCGAGGAGGAGTAGGAGAGGAAGAAGATCTGTTGCTAGGCAGCGGCGACTTTCGCCGAGTTTGCCCTTTGGTTGACCTTGGTGAACAGGGAAGGACGGGGGTAGGGGGCGCCGGCGGAGCGCGCGTACGTGACGAGAGCGATTTCATCAGATTCGCTGCCGCCGATCGTTTAAAAGTCTTCGTTTTACGAGCGCAGACGGAATTCCGTTCGTGCCGTCGTCGCGCGGTTATGACCCGCTGCCACGCGCGCGAGCGTCGGCCCGTTCTGCAGGCAGGGGGCGCCAGTATCGGGGATCTCGTGAGATATTCATATGAATTACTCGCGGCGGCTTTTCCACGACCATCGCCGCGGAATGACCGTCGCCCCCGTCGCGAACAAGCGTCAAACAATTCATCTTTCATAAAAGATCAGCGCGAAAATCCATCGCGACTGATAAACGACGCATGGTTGGCATATAACTTCTCCGAACAAGTGAACGTTTCGCTATGTGACAGTTAGGCACTCGCTAGAGGGCAGCGTTGTCGTCGCGGGCGGGCGTTGATGATGCGTGCGGATGAGGAAGCTGGTAGAGGGGATTGCAGGATGAACGTTACTATGGCTTCGGGATTCAATTACAAGGGATAGATTAGAAGGTTACACCGCCGTACACGTTTGGACTTGCATGTACATGCATGTACCTCAGTATGTACAATAGAGTAACATACATGTGCCACAATAAACAATAAAACCTCAGTATGGACACAATAAAACACCTGAGCTGTGTTCAGACGAGACTCCGTACTTATTAAATTCGGTATTTGCGAGATACCGAATCTGAGACAAATTTGCGACTTACTTCACCCGAGCGTTCACACGCTGTTTCGCGGCTTCAGAAATGCCGTATTTACTTGCGAGCTGCGAGCTGCGAGTTGAAAAAAAAATGCGTCCAAGCGAACAATCAAGCGAACAATGCGATTTCAACAATCAATGCACAGCAACTCTGTGTAAACTCTTACTGTGTAAACTCTATCTGGCTCTCGACAATACGCGGTCCAAGAGATTCGGAATTTCTCAAGCACGAAAAGTAATTCGGCATCTGGGAAGCCGCGTATTTCAACAAATACCGAATAGATTCCTTATTTGTTGAACCGCGTATTTTAGCCTCGTGTGAACACTTAATACCGAATTTGTTGTTCCGTCCTATAACATACATGTACATTATAGTAACAATGTGTCACATACATGTATCACAATAAAACACATAATAATGTTCATGTAACAT
>NW_014584889.1:3574-4397 GCF_000485595.1 Priapulus caudatus
GTGTGTGTGTGTGTGTGTGCGTGCGTGCGTGCGTGCGTGCGTGCGTGCGTGCGTGCGTGCGTGCGTGCGTGCGTATTATGTGTATGTAGTATGTGTGTGTAGTATGTGTG
The DNA here is from genome assembly GCF_000485595.1 of Priapulus caudatus. Classification (NCBI taxonomy): domain Eukaryota; kingdom Metazoa; phylum Priapulida; class Priapulimorpha; order Priapulimorphida; family Priapulidae; genus Priapulus; species Priapulus caudatus. The sequence goes on from NW_014584889.1 coordinate 3,685, forward strand.
CGTATTATGTGTGTGTGTGTGCGTATGTGTGTATGAGGGTATATATTACATTAAATCAAGAGAGTATTAAGAAGGCTTTATTAATACGTTCTTGATTATATCCCTGATATAAGAACAACCCGCTAACAAGAACCAACTGCGCGCGGCAATGACGTCATCATCGTGAGGGATAAACAAATCCTGGCTGCCTGCCTGCCGTATATCCCGTGGGACCAGTACGTGCAGAAAGCTGTAGTGGTTGGTGAGATACAGAGAAAGGGGAAGGTAGAGACAGAGAGGCACGAGGGAGGCAGACAAAGGCGAGGAGAGAGAGCGAGATTTAGTGGGAGAGGGGCATAGAAAGAGGGTGCGTCTATAAGAAAGAGCACGAGGGAGAATGTGGAGAGAGGAAGGAAGAAAGGGGGAGGGACTAACGACGAACAAGCTTCCTGCATCCTCCCCCTACATCTCTGATTTCCCCAGCCGAAAAAATCTCATTGCAATCGGCACCTGAATGTGAGATTATTTTCTCGATATTATAATTCCTGTTACTTTCTGCACCTGTGGCTTTCGTGCGTCGTTCGCTGTAATGATGGGATAACGATGCTGTCGTCACCACACCTGCTGCCCCGCCATCACCGCCGTCACCGCCATCACTGCCGTCACCGCCATCACCGCCGTCACTGCCGTCACCGCCATCACCACACCTGCTGCCCCGCCATCACTGCCGTCAC
>NW_014584889.1:9401-10110 GCF_000485595.1 Priapulus caudatus
GTGTGTGTGTGTGTGTGTGTGTGTGTGTGTGTGTGTGTGTGTGTGTGTGTGTGCGCGCGCGTGTGTGCGTGCGTACGTGTGCGTGTGCGTGCGCGCATGTGTGTGTGTGTGTGTGCGTGCGTGCGTGCGTCAGACATAGAAGGTGTTAAAGATGACCTCAAACATGCATGATACCGTCTACGTAGTCTCTATCTCTCTATCTCCCTCTCCCACCCCTCCCTCTTTCTCTCTCCCTCCCTCCGTCTAGCCACTCTCTCTCTCTGTCTCTCTCTCTCGCCCGCACACACATCCACACCCTCTCCCCACTCTCCCTCTCCATCGCAGAATGCAGTAGCAGGTCGTTAGTGGTTCGTACATGGCGCGGTCGACTGTTGTTCTACGGCCTGCAGCCCAGCGGCACTTTACACAGTTAGCTCTCTCTCTCTCTCTCTCTCTCTCTCGGATCTCATCTCACTCTCTCTCATCATCTCTCTCTCCTCTTCTCTCCCTCTCTCTCTCTTTCTCCATCTCTCTATCTCTCTCTCTTCCTCCTCTCCTCTCTCTCTCTCCTCGTGGCCTCTCGTCTTCTCCGTCTCTCTCTCTCCTCCTCCTCTCTCTCTCTTCTCTCTCTCCTCTCTCTCTCTCTCTCTCTTTCTCTCGGCCCGAAGCCTCTCCGTCGTTTCTCTCCGTGGCTCTCCTCTCTCCCCTCTCTCTTCGCGCGCGCGCTCTC
>NW_014584890.1:0-4397 GCF_000485595.1 Priapulus caudatus
AATGACCCCTCCCTCACCAGTCTCTCTCTCTCTCCGTCTCTCTCTCTCTCAGGTCGCATCTTCGGTAAGAAGGAGAAGCAGAAGGTGATCCGCGAGGCAGCTAACCGTGCCGACGCCGGCCTCAGCTCCGGCAGCTTCTCAGACGGCGAGTTGCCGCCGGCAACGGGCGACAGCAGCGGCAGCGGTGGCGCCCTCACGGCCGGCGGGCCGCTCGGGCAGAAGGAGTGCGATCGGCGGCGGAAGAGGAAGCAGGAGCTGCTAGCTGAAGCCATGAAGGCTCTCACGCCGTTCGCTCTGTGGAACGGGCCGACGATCGTAGCATGGCTCGAGGTGAGGGGTGGTGAGGGGAGGGGGAGGGGAGGGGGGTGTAAGCGAGTGAAACAGGGCGACCTCTCTACCGCTGGCGGCAGCGTATTCTAACAGTAGTCAGGGCGCTTCCACCGTGCGTGTCATTCTACAGTAGAACGGGCCTTCATCACGTGGGTCTCGTAATCTCACAGTAGCGGCCTGGCACCGCTGGCGTGTTAATCTAACAAGTCAGACGGGCGTCTTCACAGGTGGCGTGTGATCTAACAGTAGAGGGCGCTCACTCGGTGCCGTGTATCTAACATAAGGGCGCTCACGATCGCGTGTATCTAACAGTAGAGGCGGCTCACCGTGGGTGTATCTAACAGTAGAGGGCGCTCACCGTCGCGTCGTATCTTAACCAGTAGAGGGGCGCTCTCAATCGCGTCGCGTGTATTCTAACTAGAGGGGCGCTTCGTGCAGCGTGGCGTGTATCTAACAGTAAAGGGCCTCAACCGTTGCCGTGTTACTGATAGAAGTAGAGCGGCGAGCTCCACAGGTATACGCGTGTATCTAACAGTTAGAGGGCGCTCACCCGTGCCGTGGTAATTAGACAGTAGAGGGCTCTCACCGTGCGTGTAATGTAACAGTAGAGAGGCGCTCACTATCCGTGCAGTGTATCTAACAGTAGAGGCTTCCTCACACGTGGCGTGTATTAACAGTTAGACGGGCGCTCAACCGTCGCGTGTAGTCTATCACTAGTAGCGTGCGCTCACCGTGCGTGTAATCTAACAGTAGAGGCGGCGCTGCACCGATGCGTGTAGCTGAACAGTAGAGGGCCGGAGCTCACCGTGGTGTAATCCATAACAGTAGAGGGCTCTCACCGGTGCAGTGTCTATCTAAGCAGTAGAAGAAGTAGCGTTCACGCGTGCGTGTATCCTACACTAGAGGCGCTCACCGTGCGTGTATCAACAGTAGAGGTCGCGCTACCCCACTCGTGACGTGTAATATTCAACAGTAGAGGGTGCTCACCGTGCCGTAGTATCATAACAGTAGAGCGGACGCTCAGCCGTGGGTATATCTAACTAGTAAGGCGCCTCAGCGCGTGCGTGTACTTAACAGTAGAGGCGCGCTCGACCGTGCCGTGTATTCGCTAACAAGTAGAGGCGCGGTACTCATCTCGCCGTGCGTGTATCGTAACAATTAGAGGCGCTCTCACCGTCGCGTGTATCTAACATAAGGGCGCTCACCCGTGGTCGGCAATGCTTAACAGTAGAGGCGCTCACCTGTGCGTGCTACTCTAAGCAGATAGACGGTGACGTCGACCGTGCGTGTATGCTAAACGTAGAGGGCGGCTCACCCGTGGTGTATCTAACAGTAGAGGCCCACTACAAGACAACGTGGCCTTGTATCATCAACAGTATAGGGCTCGCTCACCGAGTGGCGTGTATCTAATCAGTTAAGGGCGCTCACCGTAGCGTGTATCTAACGTAGAGGGCGTCACCGTGCGTGTATCTAACAGTAGAAGGCGCTCTCGACCGTGCGTTCTTCGTATCTAACAGTAGAGCTGCAACCGTGCGTTGTCATGGCTCTACTAGTAGAGGGCTCTCACCGTGCGTCGTGTATGCTAACAGTAGAGGGCGTTTACAAGCGTTGCGTGTATCTAACAGTCAGAGGCGCTCACCGTGCGTGTAATCTAACAGTCAGAGGTGCGCTCGCGTCGCGTGTATCAACAGTAGAGGGCGCTCACACGTCGCGTTGTATGTAACAGTCAGAGCGCGCTCACTCCGATGCGTCGTATCTAAACATTAGAGGCGCTTCACCGTGCCGTGTGATCTACAGTAGAGGGGCGCTCACGCGTCGCGTGTATCTAAACAGTAGAGGGCGCTCACCGTCGCGTGTATCTAACAGTAGAGGGCGGCTCACCGTTCGCCGTCGTATCTAAACAGTAGAGGCGGCTCACACGTGCGTGTATATCTAAACAGTAGAGGGCGCTCAACCGGTGCGTGTATCTAACAGTAGGAGGCGCTCCAGCCCGTGCGTGTATCTAACAGTAGAGGGGCTCCACCGTGCGTGTATCTAACAGTAGAGGGCGCTCACTGTGCGTGTATCTAACAGTAGAAGGCCTCTCAGCGCCTCTCGTCTCTCATGGCTCTCGGAAGGGCATCTCCCCGACCGTGCCCGTGTAACTAAACAGTAGAGGCGTTCACTCGTGCTGCGTATGCTAATACAGTGAGTGCGGGCAAGCTCACCAGTTCGCGTGTATGTAACAGTATAGGCGTTCACCGTGCGTGTATCTAACAGTAGAGGCGCCTCGCCGGATTGCGTGTATCTAACAGTAGAGGGCGCTCACTATGCGTGGTATCTAACAGTAGAGGGCCGCTCACCGTGCGGCGTGTATCTAACAGTAGAGGCGCTCACCGTCGCGTGTATCTAACAGTAGAGGCTCTCACCGTGGCGTGTATGCTAACAGTAGAGGGCGTTCACCGTGCGTGTATCAAGCAGAGGGGGGGGCTCACGCGTGCGTGTATGATAACAGTAGAGGGCGTTCACCGTGCGTGTATCTAACTACAGTAGAGGGCGCTGCCGCCGTGCGTGTATCTAACAGTACGAAGGCGCTCACTTGACGTGTATCTAACAGTAGAGGCGCTCACCGTGCGTGTATCTAAAGCAGTAGAGGCGCTTCACCGTTGCGCTGTATCTAACAGTAGAGGCGTCCTGATTATCTTCTCTGCTCGATCAATCTGCAGCCGTGCCGTGTATCATAAACAGTAGAGAGGGCGCTCCAGCGTGCGTGTGATCTAACAGTAGAGGGCGGCTCTACCGTCGCGTGTATCTAACAGTAGAGCGCTCCACCGAGTTAGTCGTGTATCTAACAGTAGAGGAGCTCACGTAACGTCAGTTGTACTAACCAGTAGAGGGCGCTCACCGTAGCGGTTATGCTAACAGTAGAGGGCGCTCACCGTTGCGTTATCTAACAGTAGATGCACGGCTCACGTGCGTGTATCTTAGACAGTAGAGGGGCTATCATCGTGGCGTGTTATCTAACAGTAGAGGGCGCTCGACCGTGCGTGATAATCTAACAGTAAGAGGGCGCTCGCCGTGCGTGATCTAACAGTAGAGGCGCTCACGCGTGGTGCGCTGCGTCTTGGAGCTCCGACGGACTCGTGAGGTGACATCTCCTGATGGCGCCAGCCTCAGCCTTGAGCCCGGTGCAGTCGGGGTTGCCTGATCTCAGCCTTGCATTCCACGCGTAACTCTCACCGTCTCTCCGACAGCGCCCGACATGATGGCGCCCACTCTTCAACGTTCGCGCGACACGCGGCGACGTACCACGCTGGCATGCCACCCACAAGCTGCGAACACAGGAGAACGTGTCAAAAACGCACACAACAAACAACACAATGAAACAATAATAACATAACAAACAGCAAACAGCAAACACCTTACACATGCAAACCAACAATCACATAGGTTATAAAGGACTTTGAAATTTTTTTTCAAAGACTTTTAAGTGAACCATTTTATCAAAATTAAGGACATTTTTATCGGACTTTCTGCTCTCAGTATCATACACAGAGACAAAACGAGTACCTGGATTAATTAAATAACCCCCATTCTTCAATCACTGTCAACCCTCTGCTCTCACACTCTCACGATACCATCTAATGAACGCTGTCTAAACTTCTGTACCTCTTCAAACCATACCATTGACTTCTACTCTACAGTTACTCTTCGTGATCTTCTACTGACGCTTATTGTTATCTACTTCTGTGATCATTCACTCAATTTAACTGTCTATACGTGTCTATACTCGCTTCTCACAGCTAAATTTACAAATTTTTCATTGAGGCTTTTTGGGCCCCGCACAATTATGTTGATGGTACACAGAATTTCTTTTATCTAACTTTCCAACGGACAAAATCAATCATTTTACTAGAATTCAAGTACTTTGTCAAGAGACCCCTCAAATCAAGGACTTTTCAAGGACTTGTGGCGAACACAGATGAATAACAAACAACAACAGCAACAACAACCCAACAACTAATCCGATACCGTAATTAAGCCCACCAGTCCTCCTCCTCACCCTGCTCCTCATCAGCCGCTCTCGG
>NW_014584891.1:0-2172 GCF_000485595.1 Priapulus caudatus
CCGTCACCGCTGTCGGCAGCGATGGTGCGGATGCCCTGCAGTCTCCGCTCATCACGGGGCTTCACTTATATCATCGCTATGCATTTCAAATATATGCTCTAGGTAGCTGTAGCTCTTGGTAGCTGTAGCTCTAGGTAGCTGTAGCTCTAGGTAGCTGTAGCTCTAGGTAGCCGTAGCTCTAGGTAGCTGTAACTCTAGGTAGCTGTAGCTCTAGGTAGCTGTAGCTCTTGGTAACCGCAGCTCTAGGTAGCCGTAGCTCTTGGTAGCTGTAGCTCTAGGTAGCCGTAGCTCTAAGTAGCCGTAGCTCTAGGTGGCTGTAGCTCTAGGTAGCCGTAGCTCTAGGTAACTGTAGCTCTAGGTAGCCGTAGCTCTAGATAGCCGTAGCTCTAGGTAGCTGTAGCTCTAGGTAGCTGTAGCTCTAGGTAGCCGTAGCGCTTGGTAGCTGTAGCTCTAGGTAGCTGTAGCTCTTGGTAGCTGTAGCTCTAGGTAGCTGTAGCTCTAGGTAACTGTAGCTCTAGGTAGCTGTGTGTGTGCGTGCGTGCGTGCGTGCGTGTGTTGGTGCGTGTGTGTGTGGTGGGGGTGGGGGGGGTTCTAGGTGTGTGCAGCGCGTGGTTTTCACGCGCGCGGCAGCATGACGGCGAGCGCGTGCGTGCCACGCACCATGATACCTCCTGCACCACCTCCTGCTGCTGCTGCTGCTGTGTGCCACGCACCATGATACCTCCTGCTTTGTTCTCTCGCGCGGGCGAGAGTGCGAACGCGGATGACGATCCGTATCCATGTGGAAGACAAGCCAACGCTCGCTCGCACGCACGCAGCAGCAAATACGCGGCTGTTCTTCATGGCGGTCTTTGTCAGGTCGCACGCTGTTCTTCTTCCTCTCCTCCCTCCTCCCTCCTCCTCCTTCCTCTTTCCCTCCTCCTCCTCCTTCCTCATACTCCTCCTCATTGTACTCCTTCCTGTACGCGTAGCGATCGAACTGGTGGCCTCCCCACCTCCTCCCCTCCTCCTCCTCCTCCTCCTCCTTCATCCCAGCTCCTTCCGTACGGCTAGCGGAGATCGAACTGCTGCCTCCCCCTCCTCCTCCTTGCCTCTCCCCCTCCTCGGCCACTTGTGAAAACCGGCGCAGCAGCGACCATCTTGCATACAAAACCGGCTGTGTACCAGCCGATAAGCACTGTTATCCTTCTCCGCGCAAGTTGCAATTTGCTTACGTATATCATCGGGCGTTTGTGTGCGTGACAACGTGCGTAGCGCGTGGTGTGTGTGCGGGTTGTATGTGTCATTGTGTGTGGTGTGCTGTGCCTGTGTGCGCGTGTGCCTGCCGTGCGAGCCTGTGTGTTGTGTGCGCGCTCGTCTGCGCTGCGTGTGTGCACTGTGCACCCACTGTCGCTGCTACGTGCGGGCGTGCGTTGCTGCGTGCGTGCGTGTGTGTGTGTGTGTGTGGGTCGAGAGCTTGTCACCTCGAACGCAGCGAGGGGGATCACATGCGGTTCGCCTTCCGTCTCTTTCCCATGCTCGCTATCCTATCTATTTCAACCTGCCTGCGTATATTTCTCTTCCTTTATCTCGCTCCGGCGCGTTCACATGGCTCTTACCAGAGATGGGATTGCCTCCCCGCCTCGCGCGCTGCGCTGGTGGTGTGTTCTGTGTGCCGTAAGCCTGAGCTCATGATCGTCTCGCTGTTTACACAGTGGAGCGGAACTTCCATCAAGTCTGTGTATTGAAACATCTAATCTGTACAAAATTTCTGCATTTTAGCGATTAATATTAAAATAACTCGCACGCGTGCACTTTACGGCTATCGATTGTCGTTTTACGGATGAGCCGATGCCGTAAGCACAGTGACGTGGCACATTGCCGCAGCGTGAATAATTCGCTGCTTCGCCTCCCTCCTCACCACCTTCCCGATCGCGTGGGTGGCCATTTTCTACACTGAGAGTGTTCTGCAACGCCATGTGTCGTTCTCACACAGGTTTGTCGTTGTTGACGCGACGACGACACTTCGCAACTAGGCGTTAAAGATATAGATCCGCTAGATTGCGCACTCCCTCCCCCTCTCTATCTGTCTGTCCATCTCTGTCTCTCTTTGTCTCGCGCGCTCTCTCTCTCTCTCTCTCTCTCTCTCTCTCTCTCTCTCTCTCTCTCTCTCTCTCTCTCTCCCTCTCTCCC
>NW_014584891.1:3487-4396 GCF_000485595.1 Priapulus caudatus
GAGAGAGAGAGAGAGAGAGAGAGAGAGAGAGAGAGAGAGAGAGTCCCGGCAGAGGTAGATGGTGCGCGGGCGCGGCGGCTGTGACCACGCCCCACTGACTGCTACCTCCACATCCGAGCCTCACTGCCGACACGCCTCGCCTGCCATGCCGCATTGTCGGCGGGGCGCAGGTGTGGTCCCGGGGTGGCCGCCTCGCGCGCGTTGATATCGTTCGCATTTCGCCGACAAGGCAGCTTTAGTTGATACCTGCTCGCGAGTGCGTAGCGCACGCCCTCAGGCCCTTCACACACACACGCACGCGCACACACACACGCACGCACGCGCACCGCAGTTCACGTTCTTTCTTTCCCGTCTCTCTTTCCCGTATCTCCTCTCTCTCTCTTTCCTTCTTTCTCCCGCCTCTCTCTATTTAACACACTCTATTTTCTCCTCTCCCTCTTCTCTCCCTCCTCCCTCTCTCCCTCATGCAGCACTGCGTGTTGCGTATACAACCACCTATTTCCTACAGTCTCACACCCATCCCTCACACTATAGCACCCCCAGCTTTTCACCCCCCCCCCCACGCTAGCGCTGCTCCCGCAAACACTGTCCGCATCAGTCGTTTGCCGAGTATTGAGGAGCAATGGGCCGGTTACCGCTGTAGATTAGATGCACAATGCTCTCTCGGTCCTCACCGCCGGCACAGTAATGACGTCCCGCTGATCGGGGTTGGCCTAACAATGGCCGACTGTTGCCTGACTCACAGCGATTATGATGATGAGACTCACGCAGCATCATTAACGGTCAATCCGCTCAATTAAGGTCTGACTCCCGGCATCGCTGCTGCTTACTAGGGACCTGTGTGTGTGTGTGTGTGTGTGTGTGTGTGTGTGTGTGTGTGTGTGTGTGTGTGTGTGTGTGTGTGGTGTG
>NW_014584892.1:0-1438 GCF_000485595.1 Priapulus caudatus
GTATGTGTATGTGTATTTGTATGTGTGTGTGATGAGTGTGTGTGTGTGTGTGTGTGTGTGTGTGTGTGTGCGCGCACGTACGTGTGTGTGTGCGCGCGCACGTGCGTGTGTGAGTGTGTGTGTGTGCGTCCGCGTGCGCGTGCGTGTGTGTGGCGTGCGTGTGCGTGTGCGTATGTGTGCTCGTGTTTTATGAGCAGCGTGTTTTCACTTAAAAACCTGCAAACCTCAAGTTGCTACGTTCGTAATAAACGTGAGATAACCCCGTCAAGACTTGCGGCTTTCCCCTCGCCCTGCCCTGTAGCTCCTCCATCCTCCGCCCACGCTCCCGCCTCCCAGCACATGTGTTGATCGCCCCGGACCCCACGCACCACCTCCCATCTAGTGTAGTTAGTTAGGTACGCAAGCTCGCTGCTGATGTTGATGCTGATGCCGATGCTGATGCTGATGTTGATGCTGATGCTGATGCCGATGCTGATGCTGATGTTGATGCTGATGCCGATGCCAATGTTGATGCTAATGCCGATGCTGCTGCTGATGCTGATGCTGATGTTGATGCTGATGCGGATGCTGCTGATGCCGATGCTGCTGCTGCGGATGCTGCTGCTGCTGATGCGGATGCTGCTGATGCCGATGCTGCTGATGCCGATGCTGCTGATGCCGATGTTGATGCTGCTGCTGCTGCTGATGCCGATGCTGCTGATGCGGATGCTGCTGATGCCGATGCTGATGCGGATGCTGCTGCTGCGGATGCTGCTGATGTTGATGTTGATGCTGATGCTGATGCTGATGCTGATGTTGATGCTGCTGCTGCTGATGCGGATGCTGCTGATGCCGATGCTGCTGATGCTGATGCTGCTGATGCTGATGTTGATGCTGGATGCGGATGCTGGCATGCGTCGTGGCGGTTCGCAGCGTGTATTTTTTCTACCTCGCTGACTTCACCCCGGCGCTATCCGCTTGTTGTGCAGCCCCCCTCGGCTGGAGAGCGTCGTGCCGTAGTAAACATACTTAGCGCCTCTCTCGCCCATCTCTCTCTCTCTCNATTCTTCCTTCGTATTCTGTTCTTTCCTAAGCCCTATAACATTGATCACATCAAAAGTACAGCGATATCACAGACGATATGGGCAAAATATTTAGTAGCAACGTAAGGTCTAGCGATATGTCTTTTCTGTATCGGTATTCTGCTCTATTTGGTATTCTGCTAAATGTATATTGCGTCGGTGAGCTGGAAGGATGCGACACGGAACACACGCAGCCGGACGTAATTGGGAGCGAACGTATGCCGGGGCCGATAGTCAGTCAACGAGTAGGAGCCACAGCTGGCTTCACCTGGTGAGAAATGCGTGTTATATACTCATTAAATTACGTGTGTGTGTGTGTGTGTGTGTGTGTGTGTGTGTGTGTGTGTGTGTGTGTGTGTGTGTGTGTGTGTGTGTGT
>NW_014584892.1:3125-4394 GCF_000485595.1 Priapulus caudatus
CCTCTCCCTCCCTCCCCATCTCCCCTCTCTCTCTCCTCTCTCTCTCTCTTTCTCTCTCCCTCTCTCCCCTCTCCCTCCCTCCCCATCTCCCCTCTCTCCTCCCTCTCTCTCTCTTGCTGATCCTACAGGCGGCGATGCGTGTACGCGCGCGCCCCCGACTGCAGCTGAGGGCAGTTTTACTGCCATGCTAAACCCACTTCCGCAGTATCGCCACCCCACATCTGCTATCGCTGTCGGCATCTTGCGTAAACAAAGGAGTGGATCGGAAGAAGTGTGACGTGGCACGCGTCCGGGCGCGCCGGTCTGTGGTGCAAGACGCCGAGCAAACGTGAATATCTAAAGGGACTGCTTCAATTATTAGCACACACGCAGACGCACGCACGCGCGCACGCTCACACGCACGCAGACGCACGCGCGCACACACACACACACACATCTCTCTCTCTCTCTCTCTCTCTCTCTCTCTCTCTCNTTCTCTCTCTCTCTCTCTCTCTCTCTCTCTCTCTCTCTCGTCTCTCTCTCTTCTTCTTCTCTCTCTCTCTCTCTCTCTCTCTCTCTCTCTCTCTCTCTCTCTCTCTCTCTCTCTCTCTCTCTCTCTCTCTCTCTCTCTCTCTCTCTCTCTCTCTCTCTCTCTCTCTCTCTCTCTCTCTCTCTCTCTCTTTTGTGGATCGTGTGTGGCGAGGTTTGGCATATAGATGCAAGGGCGGATGAGGAGAAGTTAGCACATCTTCTAGTGAGCATGAGGAGGGGTTGATGAGGAGGAGGAAGTGGTAGTGGGGAATACAGAGAAGGAGCAGGAAGAGGCAAAACGATAGGTGGGGCAAGAAGAGGAGGCGGTGGATGAGGAGGAAGTGGTAGTGGAGAGTGGGAGAGTGGAGAAGGGGCAGGAAGAGGAAAGACGATAGGAGGGGCATGAAGAGAAGAAGGCGGAGGAAGAAGAAGAAGAGGAGAAGGCGGAGGAGGAGGAGGAGGAGGAGGAGGAGGAGGAGGAGGAAGAGAAGGAATATCGAACGGGTATGATGTATGTTTGGGATGCTGGCTCATGGTGGCAGCGTGACATCGTATTTATTCTCTGTGAGTGGAGTGTACTTGGAGGACGGTCGATGCACGCAGCCTGGCCAGTGTTTACTCATAGTGTAGAGAGACGCTTTCTAGCGCGCACTAGCTCTCGGTCGCTCCCTCTATTCCTCTCTCCACTCCCTCCCCTCTCTCTCTCTCTCTCTCTCTCTCTCTCTCTCTCTCTCTCTCTCTCTCTCTCTCTCTCTCTCT
>NW_014584893.1:0-4393 GCF_000485595.1 Priapulus caudatus
CCTCATTGAGCAGCTTGTCCAGAATTGTGTCGTTCCTAGTGGTGGGAGGCTTGCTGACCAGTATCGGTTACTTTGCTCCCCTACCAGACCGTGATAGTGACGACAGTGAGAAAAAAGGGGCGCAATATCATGATTAAATTCCTAGCTAAAATAACGGGCGTTTGGTTGGCTTTATTACTGCTTTCGAGTGTTGTACAGGCGGAACAAAAGATAAGGGCTGAATATTTTAATTACACTGCGCCACTCATAGCAGTGTAGCTGCGTTGCGCCAAATGAGCTACCGCAGCAAGTCCTAAAAATAGATGGCGTAAAGATCTCGGTGAATTGCGGGTATAGTGGCACAAGCAGTAGTGCGCATCATTTTATAGGGAAGTTACGCAGCAAGCAGGAGCAAAACACGTCTTAGCTTCTACCCTTTTACAACCAACAACAAGCAACGATCCCGCCGATCGACGATCGAACAAATGGGCACAACACAGCAAAAATGAGTTGGATAGTCCAAACAAAGACAACACATCTCAACAAGTGAATGAGTTCCAATACATCATGAACAAAATTAGTCAAGGCACAAAGTCAACACAACTGTGCTCGCTTGAACAGCTCGATTGCACAGCCCTAAAACTAGTATGGCTGTACCCACTACGTATGAAGCACGTACTGATTAGCAGCGTTGGACTGCTCAGTCGGCGAAGAAATATCAAAACAGATTATGGACCGGTTCGCAACCTACTGCGCTCCAGTTGATATCTTGCACTGGCCAACGCTAGCTACGGATGCAATGGTTAAAACCCAGCGCCGCGGATTACACTGCTTCTATTGAAGGGAGTTATGCGTCAACGGGCAGTAAAAAAAAAATGCAAGGCTAGACCTGGAAAACCACGCCTTGGCGCACAAGTGAGTGGTATTTGAAAACAATACGTCTCCGCCTTTATAATCACGGCCTCAGCCTTAACGCACCCGATGGATGGCGCTGTATTAAAGTTCAATGCTGTCCGACGAAACGAATCCTAAAGCCAGCGTGGACCGCGCAAACAAATATTACGATCAATACCCGCCTCAAAGGTGCCAGTGCCCGACTACAAAGCGAACCTTCTGATCTTTAAATTGGGGCGATACATATCTGAAAAATAAAACTCATGGGAAAAAGTCCAGGTTTTTTGATAGCCCATTCAAACCCCTGAAGTTCAGCGTCAGTCGTCAGCAACAGCAGTTAGTCTATCTGCAACAAGGGAAAGAACCTTCTACGCATCGCTTATGCAACATCAGATATAAAACGCTGCCAACGATAGCGGTATTGCCGTGCTAAAACGCTTGCAGATGCAGTTCAAGCCCTCACAAGGAGCTTGGAGAGAAGCGTCAGGTGACCGGCGAGCGGAAGTGGGAAACAGAAAACCGTGGAAACTGATCCGGCCTGTGTGCTGTTATTGTTGGGCACTGACATATGGGGTTGGATGCGTATAGTTTGTATCGACAGATGGAAGCAGACGTGTAAATATGTTACATAAGCTACAGTCATATGTGCGAGTTTGTATATATTTAAGACAAAGTGAATCCCTTAGCTCAAATTTTTGGAAACTCCCCTTTAAACGTAAGAGAATAATTATACTATCCAGATATTGTTTAGCTAACGGCAGAATAATTGAACTTAATGTAGTATGTATTGTACTTAAATATTATCAAGGAGTTTTCAGATGCCGCTAATCGAAGAACTAAACAGTGTATTAGAACATCGTCCCTACTTCTCTGGCGGTGTTTCAGTAGATCAAACCGTTCAGCAACTATAAACAGTGAAAAATCCACGATAGGAACGAAAATTGATAGCTGGATAAATTATCTCGGCTGTTCCTTTTACGGATATTTTTAAAATATCGCGTGCTGTTTAACTGCCTCGGCCTTTGATTGCAAAGTGGCCGCGAATTGACCTGATTGCACCCGGAAACTCCTTCAATACGCGTGAACAGCATTTGACTTGAATCTGGACAAATGTTGGTGCGCTACCCTCCGCGCCACAAAGCCCCATCTTTACTAGCGTTACTAGCACATGGGATTTATCTGCTCATTATCCTTAGGCGTATGTGTGTTATACGATGCAAGGCAAAGTTGAAATAAGTGTGATTTGCGAGTGGTGATGAAATGCTCAACGCATATGAGTTTGACTACTTTCCCCAAGCGTACTTTACGTAAGTATTAGTGACGACGAAACCCACAAGAATAACATCCTAATATTCGTATCGTCCCCAGAAAGCCAACGAGCACAATTATACTCAAAAGTTTTAACCGCCGATTACATAGACCGACTCCACCGTGTCAGAGCACAGCGCTTAGGACGTGGTCGAACACCGCTCTAATGGATGCTACGGAATGGAATCACGTCGATACCTTCCTCAGCGCATATTCTGGTAATAAAGGCGTACCCGCAAAACGTATTGATTGACTTAGCCAATGCAATCAATGCGACGCCGTGGTTAAGTGTTCCTTATAAAGCCAGTGATGACTATATGCGTCAGTATGCGCGTATGGTAAAGCAACGCCTGCGTCCACAGCAAAAAGTCTATCTCGAGTACTCCAATGAAATGTGGAATACCATTTTCCCTGGAACGACCTATGCGGCGCGCAAAGCCGATGCCTTGTGGCACTTTCCTTATAAAGAGAAACCACCTTACCAGCGCCGTGTGGCGATGGCTGCGAACTGGTATGCCAAGCGTACCGTAGAAATGTGTAATATCTGGAAGCAAGAATTTGGCAATCAACGCAATCGCGTGAAATGTGTATTAGCCGCACAGTCTGCCGTGACGTGGGTAGGTAAGGAAACCCTAGATTGCCCCTTATGGAAAGAAGCGGGTGGATGTGGAAAATACGTCGATGCCTTTGCGATTGGTCCTTATTTTGGGGATTATATTGCGCGTTTAGAGCATCGTCCTGAAGTAAAACAATGGACGCGTGACGCAGACGGCGGTATGGGGCGTTTGTTTCGTGAGATTGAGCAAGGCGGCGCTTTGCAAAAAGGCCATCCAGGTGGTGCTATTGCCTTAACACTTCAGCGCTATGTCGATGATAATAAAAAGCTTGCGGATAAATATGGTTTAGAATTGTTAGCGTATGAAGCAGGGCAGCATTTAATTCGCTATGATCCGCCACATACGGTGAAAGACCCTGCTGTGTTGAGTATGTTCAGACGTGCGCAAACAGATCCTCGTATGCAACAAGCCTATCAGCGCTATTTGTCTGGTTGGGCACAACATGGCGGTGGTTTATTAATGCATTTCTACGGTATTGGCGAACCAAGCGATAAAAAACTTTTTCTCGATGTTAGATCATGTGACAGACCTCTACCCCTAAAATACCGCGTCATTTGATGGAATTATTGTGGTACGCGCCCTGTGGTTTATAGCCAAGGCGTAGTAATGCTCCAACGGCCGACAGCCTATAGCAGCTGTGGCGCAGAGCAAGCCCGATGGTCGAATTAGTCGAGTTGCTCTGAGATTGTTTGCACAAATAGCAGTAGCAGGGTGTGAAAGCTTAGCACGCGCAAAGTATCGTCGCCTGGTTAATTGACAATATGCGCTTATCTACTGGGTTCCGGGAAATTAATGTGCGTGGCCAAATTGATAACGCATCAAGCCATATCGCCAACCCTTCATTTAGTTTCAGGCTAACGAAGAATGAAGTTGAAAAGTGAGTTGGGCAGTTCAAAAACATACAGAACGGGTAGTGGTTTGTTTTTCCGTTTTGTTATGCTATTGATAGATGCGGACGGAGGGCGAAAGCTAAATTGTTGATCAAGGTGGATCGGGGATATTGCGGAGGTGAGTACTTATGAGCAATTATTTGTGGAAGACATGAGTCGGTATATTGGCCCACCGATACGTTTAATGATTCAGGTGAGAGGTTTGCAAGCCGTTGTGAGTGAGATTACTTTTGACTAGTATTTAAACAGGTGAAAGTTGTATTTCAACATAAGAATAATTCTCATTTGCAAATAGGAAAATCCTAATATAGTATGCTCATAAGTTAATGAATGGAGCGAATGGGTGGTGAATTTATTGTCCCTAGCAAATGCAAAAGAATCTGAACTGTTTAATATTACGGCTATCAATATTGATGCCAAAATGCGTGCACGCTTGTTAGGTATGGGCATTGGGAACGGTATTGATGTGGGTGTATTGCGTAATCGTGGCGGAGATGTGGTATTGGGAAGTGGCAATGCGCGTATCAGTCTGGGGCGAGAAATTGCAAATAAGATAACGGTGAAGTCTTTAGGTCTGCTGATATGAAGTCTTGTTGCGATGAGGTAGTCAGTAAGGCTAATGATAAAAATAAACCTTCACTCCCTTTAGCTTTGCTTGGAAATCCTAATTCAGGAAAAACTACCCTTTTTAACTTTTTGACCGGC
>NW_014584894.1:0-587 GCF_000485595.1 Priapulus caudatus
CACACACACACACACACACACACACACACCGCTATATATACAGCAGCAGGTGTGCTGGGAGCTTTATAATCTCCGGCGATGTTATTGTTCTGATTGTTTCTTCACAAGTTAATGATTTCCGTCGTTACAAGCGACACTGTGATTACACTATAGCCGCCACGTGCCGGGCTATGTGCATGGTGGTATATCATGGTGGGATATGGTGATATGATGGGATATCATGGTGGGATATGGTGATATGGTGGTATATGGTGATATGGTGGGATATGGTGATATGGTGGGATATGGTGATATGATATGGGATATCATGGTGGGATATGATGGGATATGGTGTGATATGGTGGGATATGGTGGAATATGGTGGGATATGGTGTGATATGGTGGGATATGGTGGAATATGGTGGGATATGGTGAGATATGGTGGGATATGGTGGGATATGGTTGGATATGTGCGTGGTGGTGCAACATGGAAGGATATGGTTAATCATAGATGATATGATGATCAGTAAACACATGTGTAACTACGTATATAAGCTGTATATATTATTATTATTATATATATATATATATATATATATATATATATA
>NW_014584894.1:3790-4390 GCF_000485595.1 Priapulus caudatus
CTTTCTCTCTCTTCTCTCTCTCTCCTCTCTTCATATCTCCCCTCCTCTCTCCTCCTTCTTGCTCTCTCTCTCTCTCTCTCTCTCTCTCTCTCTCTCTATTTCTCTCTCTCTGAGTTTCGTTTTACTGTGCTGCACTTGCCCCCACGGTGCGTCTGCTTGCCTGCTTGCCTCTTTGGTTGCCTCCCTATCCTTCCTTCCTTCCTCCCCCCTCCCTCCCCTCCCTCCCTCCCTCCCTCCCTCCCCCTCCCTCTCTGCGCGCGCAGTCGTGTGTGAAATGCCGCGGCAAACTCTCTCGCTCGAGCAACGCCGGATGTAATGCACTTAAAATTTGATACCGGAGCGCTTAACTTCACATTTGCTGCTTGAACCGTCAGCTCTGCTCTTTAAGCCGCCACATAAAGGCTCACTTCTCCTCCCATTAGATCTCGCATTCGTCAGCAATTGCACTTTAAAAATCCACTCGCGCGCGTGTGTGCGTGTGTGTGTGTCCTCCCCCTCCCCCGGAGTTCTCATTCTGTGTGTGTGTGTGTGTGTGTGTGTGTGTGTGTGTGTGTGTGTGTGTGTGTGTGTGTGTGTGTGTGTGTGTGTGTGTGTGTGTGT
>NW_014584895.1:0-1245 GCF_000485595.1 Priapulus caudatus
AATTTTTGTACAGTATCTGATATAACCTTTTAATCCTGCTTTGTAAGATAAATCACTGGGCATCCATATAAATCATCATCTATATGGCCCCTGCTCGAAAACCACGTTCGTAGCTGAAATCTAATCATTTCAATTAAGAAACTCAATCAATTCACAGAATACCCGGAGATCAACTGGCATGGTGGCGCCATCTAGACGACTTCGTTGTCTTTATCCGTGTTCTGACACAGACAGATGGCGAAAATCATGCCAAATATCTGGAAAGAATGAAAGAAAAGCGATGACAGGTAGCTATTGAGTATCATTCACACGCGACTTCGCTATATTAATCTAATGGTGATACAGCGCCATCTACCGGCCACTAGCTCCGCCTCAGTACCCACAAGTCACGCACACAAGGTAGAGAGATATATAACACTGTTGAATAGTGTTGAGATATATTGCATTCTATATCTACGCACCGACACAAACGCACGGACGTATATGTAAACAAGTGGTTTTCGGTAAGCAAAGCTTCTAGGACCAGTAAACATTTGACATAATCTTGTCCAGCATTTCGACCAGCAGGAATGGAGTAAGTACTACACATGGGTAAAATCATTGAGAGCACAGTAACACATTAGCTCTGCCGGATAGTTAGATCTATTGCTAGTCCCTTTTCTCCGCAAATACCCAGAATCACATCTTAGTAGATGATGCAAAACAACGACTCGTGAGTGTAAAACAGGAGACCGCGTCTTTAATAATCTGTGATTTGGTTAATTGCGAAATTGAAACCCTCCCTACAGCAATCCGCAGTGTTGATCTATTGATTTTAATCATCATTGTCTCTCTTCGTCTTCGGTATAGTCTCTTGAACTTGGCGCTAATTTGAACTAATCACTTTTAACTAATTATTTAGGACTAATTACTTGGACTAATCACTACTTTGGACCTAATTATTACGAGGTTAAGAGGGATTTTCAAGATTATTTTCGCTACCCTGTAGAAGGCAATAGCGATCTCCTCGCACGCGCGCACTTACCTCGAGGCCGGCGACTGCGAAGGCGACGCCGATGATGACCAGGGTATTGTTCTCTATCCAATCTACGATCTCATCTTTGCATCCCTGCGCGATAGATTGTTCTTAAGGCGTTAGGGCACGGAGAAGGCGTTTCCCCACTGAACGACTCTCTCTCTCTCTCTCTCTCTCTCGCTCTCTCTCTCTCTCTCTCTCTCTCTCTCTCTCTCTCTCTCTCTCTCTCT
>NW_014584895.1:2045-2372 GCF_000485595.1 Priapulus caudatus
TCTCTCTCTCTCTCTCTCTCTCTCTCTCTCTCTCTCGCTCTCTCTTTCTTTCTCTCTCTTTCGTCTCT
The DNA here is from genome assembly GCF_000485595.1 of Priapulus caudatus. Lineage (NCBI taxonomy): Eukaryota > Metazoa > Priapulida > Priapulimorpha > Priapulimorphida > Priapulidae > Priapulus > Priapulus caudatus. The sequence continues at coordinate 2,114 of NW_014584895.1, forward strand.
CTCTTTCTTTCTCCCTCTCTCTCGCTTCCTCTCTCTCTTTCGCTTCCTCTCTCTCTCTCCCATCATCAGCCCCACGTTGCGTGCGAGCATTACAGCTAGCGTCACTTACCTTAGTGTTATAATACGCCTCTGACTTCTTCATGCATTTATCCTTGTCAATGGGCTGAAACAGGTGCAATCAGATAACATTATTAGTGCTAGTTACCGAGAATTTACCGGATTATCATCATTATTATTATTATTATTATTATTATTATTA
>NW_014584895.1:3724-4389 GCF_000485595.1 Priapulus caudatus
GCTGGCTACATGCCAGGTGGAGGTGGTGGTGGCAGTAGAGGAGGTGACAGTGATGGTTATTTAGCAGCAGCCTGCCTATAGCTGGCTACAGGCCAGGTGGAGGTGGTGGTGGCAGTAGAGGAGGTGACAGTGATGGTTATTTAGCAGCAGCCTGCCTATAGCTGGCTACATGCCAGGTGGAGGTGGTGGTGGCAGTAGAGGAGGTGACAGTGATGGTTATTTAGCAGCAGCAGCCTGCCTATAGCTGGCTACATGCCAGGTGGAGGTGGTGGTGGCAGTAGAGGAGGTGACAGTGATGGTTATTTAGCAGCCAGCCTCCTATAGGCAGGCTGCTGCTGCTAAATAACCATCACTGTCACCTCCTCTACTGCCACCACCACCTCCACCTGGCATGTAGCCAGTTCACTGCGTCTGCTGCCGACCGCGGGGCATACATGTACATGTCGCCGCGTGAAATACGGAGCGAGTTTCATATTCAAAGCTGAAATTATTGCCACACGAATAGATGTGTCTAGCTCTCTCGCGCGAGGGGCTCTCTCTCTCTCTCGCTCTCTGCCTCTCGCTCACACGCACACTCGCGCGTTCTCTCTCTCTTTCTCTCTCTCTCTCTCTCTCTCTCTCTCTCTCTCTCTCTCGCTCTCTTTCTCTCTCGCTCTCTCTTTCTT
>NW_014584896.1:0-504 GCF_000485595.1 Priapulus caudatus
ACGCACGAGCACACCCTACAACGTTCGCTCAACAACGAACCTCATTAGAAGCGAAAACCATGAACATTACTTGATCGAGAAATAATAAACGGTTAATTTTTCGCGGGTTAATTCGCGTGCGTGCGTGAGTGAGTGTGATTACAGACGCATTGAGAGACTGGTGGTCACTAGGTGCTGCCAGAAGCTTGCTCGCTGCCGCCGCTAGCTATAGTATATATATATATATATATATATATATGCGTGCATTGCAGCGCGCCGTAATGCTATTGCCACTACAGCTACCCGCCTGCTACTAATGTGTGTGTGTGCGTGCGGCGTGCGTGCGTGCGTGCGTGCATGCGTACGTGCGTGCATGCGTGCTGCGTACGTACGTGCATGCGTGCGTGCGTGCGTGCGTGCGTGCGTGTGTGCGTGCGTGCGTGCGTGCGTGCGTGCGTGCGTGTGTGCGTGCGTGTGTGCGTGTGCGCGTGTGTGTGCACACACACACATACAGACACATACGCA
>NW_014584896.1:999-2615 GCF_000485595.1 Priapulus caudatus
ATATATATCTTTCTATCTGTTCGTGCGTGCGTTCTTGCGTGCGTGCGTGCGTGCGTGCGTGTGTGCGTGCGTGCGTGCGTGCGTGCGTGCGTGCGTGCTTGTGTGCGTGTGCGCGTGTGTGTGCACACACACACATACAGACACATACGCACATACACGCACATACATACACACATACTCACACACACATACAGACACACACACACACACATACACACAGACAAATACACACACACACTCCTATCCTATTGATCACTATACACGTAACCCCGTTCACGACATTGTATCACTGATCAAACCACTCTAGCGGCACGCTTACTTCGTTATCCTATGAGAGAAAACTCGAAAAAAAAACTTGAAAAAAACTCCCCCTCGAATCGACCCGCTGATTATTTCTCCGTCCGTAAAACGATTTCCGCTCCATTTTTTCTGCCTTTTCCGATTTTTCTTCACAGCGGAGACGGAGCCCGTGAGCATGCGCTGCTATGCGCAAGCGCTGCCCCTCCCTCCGCCGTCTCTTGGCCCTCGTCGTCACCGACACTGGTTCTAACACAGCCCGTGCCGACGAACACGGCATCCCCGCAGCGCTGTCGCTCAGCGGCGTCGGCTGTCGGCTCGGCGACGCCCTTCCCGTGCTCAAGGAGTTAACGTAGAAGACATCTCGCATGACGCCGCGCGTGTTCTCGCTCTCGAGAGAAAAGCGAACGCGACTTTTCCGGATCGCGAAACAAAGACGCGCGAGAGAGTGAAAGAGAGCGCCGCCTTCATGCTGCCACCGCTGCTACCGCCATCGCCACCGCTGCGGCCGCCGCCGACGTCGCCGTCGGAAGCGCGCCGACGTCGTAAATGCGACATTCGAACGACGACAAAAGCATAATTATTCGCCATTTTTGGAGGTTTTCCAGATCAGTGAAGAAATTGCTCGGCAAGAATTCGTTGCTTTTAAACAGCGACGTGCGCGCGCGTGTGTGTGACACGCCCCTAGCCGTGATACGCCCCTAGCCGTGTGACACGCCCCTAGCCGTGATACGCATCGATCGAACCGACACCCCGCCGCCGTCATCGTTATCGTCAATGTCATCGTCAATGTCATCGTCAACGGCGTCACCGACGTCAGTCTCGGCGCTATCGGCTGACAATACATACGGGCGTTGTCGTCATCAATTCACCTACTACCGACGCCATCACCAACATCGTCATCGTCGTCTGCTTATGTCGCCGTCGTCATCATCGTCATCGTCGTCTGCTTATGTCGCCGTCGTCATCATCGTCATCGTCGTCTGCTTATGTCGCCGTCGTCATCATCGTCATCGTCGTCTGCTTATGTCGCCGTCGTCATCATCGTCATCGTCGGCTGTCTATGTCGTCATCGTCATCATCGTCATCGTCGTCTGCTTATGTCGCCGTCGTCATCATCGTCATCGTCGGCTGTCTATGTCGTCATCGTCATCATCGTCGGCATTAGTTGGCACTGCATGACTACCGTGACTCATTAAAATATGCGATTATAGATGCAAACAAGGCAATTTAGTCTACTCCTCCTAATGATCATCATCTCGCCTCTCTCTCTCTCTCTCTCTCTCTCTCTCTCTCTCTCTCTCTCTCTCTCTCTCTCT
>NW_014584896.1:2993-4388 GCF_000485595.1 Priapulus caudatus
TCCTCCTCTGATCTCTCTCTCTCTCCTCTCCCCCGCTCTCTCAACCTCCTCCTCATCCACTCCTCTCCCCCTCTCTCTCATCCTCCTCTTCATCCTCCTCCTCTCCCCCTCTCTCTCATCCTCCTCCTCATACACTCCTCTCCCCACTCCTCTGCCCTCTCCCCTCTCTCTCCCTTGCCTCCCCCACTCCTCTCCTCCTCTCTCTCATCCTCCTCCTCATCTACTCCTCTCCCCCTCTCTCATCCTCATCCACTCCTCTCCCCCTCTCTCTATCATCCTCCTCTGCTCTCTCTCCCTCCTCTCCCCTCTCTCTCATCCTCATCTTCATCCTCCTCCTCTCCCCCTCTCTCTCTCATCCTCCTCCTTATCCTCTTCCTCTCCCCCTCTCTCTCCCATCCTCCTCCTCATCCACTCCTCTCCCCCTCTCTCTCATCCTCCTCCTCTCCCCCGCTCTCCCATCCTCCTCCTCATCCACTCCTCTCCCCACTCCTCTGCCCTCTCCCCCTCTCTCTCCCTCGCCTCATCCACTCCTCTCCCCCTCTCTCTTTCATCCTCCTCCTCATCCTCCTCCTCATCCACTTCTCTCCCCCTCTCTCTCATCCTCCTCCTCATCCACTCCTCTCCCTCTCCCCTCCCTCTCCTCCTCCTCCACTCCTCTCCCCTCTCTCTCATCATCCTCTGATCTCTCTCTCTCTCCTCTCCCCCGCTCTCTCAACCTCCTCCTCATCCACTCCTCTCCCCCTCTCTCTCATCCTCCTCTTCATCCTCCTCCTCTCCCCCGCTCTCCCATCCTCCTCCTCATCCACTCCNTGGCCTTTCCCAGCCACTAAAGCTGCGTTTGACAGCTAGGGTCTGAGACTGGCATAACTCGGCCACAGACGCTGCGCCCACTACCGCACACTGTCTGTGTGCCCCTCCCCAACCACACACACACCCTCTCTCCCTCCCTTACTCGGCCTTTATATATATCTCTCTCACACACACACTCGCGCGCGCGCGCACACGCACGCACTCTCTCTCTTACACTCGCCGTTTAATTCTCTCCCCACCCCTTTTCCCCTCTCTTCTCTCTCTCTCTGTCTCCCTCTCTCGCATCTCCCCGCCCTCCCCCGCCCTCCCCTCTCTCTCTCTCATTAACATATTGCGTAATAACGTAATAACGTAATGAACGTCCACTCGTCACTCGGCGCTTCATTAGATGTGCATCCTCCTCCTCATACACTCCTCTCCCCCTCTCTCTCATCCTCCTCCCCCTCTCTCTCATCCTCCTCCCCCTCTCTCTCATCCTCCTCCCCCTCTCTCCCCCACCCCTCTCCCCCTCTCTCTCATCCTCCTCTGCTCTCTCTCCTCCCCCACTCCTCTCCCCCTCCCCCTCTCTCTACCTCGCCTCCCCCA
>NW_014584897.1:0-496 GCF_000485595.1 Priapulus caudatus
TATATATATATATATATATATATGGTATATATAAACCCCTCCCCCCCTCTCTCTCACACACAGTGCTTGGAGCTAGCGACGGCTACCGTCATGTTCATCCTGAGCCGCGACCGCCTCACGATGGACCTCGACACCGCCACCCTCTCACAGATGCTCGCCCTGCTGGACTCGGACACGCGGCACGGGGACGGGGGCGGGGAGGCGACGCGGGAGGGCGGGCGGGGCGGGGCGGCGTACGAGCGCGTGCGCGGCAAGGTGCGGGAGCTGTGCGGGATGATGCAGCGAGGCGGGCACGTGAAGCATCTAGACCTCGATCGCATATCCGTACGTATCGTGCGCGGGGTGTGTGTGCGTGTGTGTGTTTGGTTGTCTCTGTGTGTGCGGGGTGTGTGTGTGTGTGTGTGTTTGGTTGTCTCTCTGTGTGCTGGGGTGTGTGTGTGTTTGGTTGTCTCTCTGTGTGCGGGGTGTGTGTGTGTGTGTGTGTTTGGTTGTCTCA
>NW_014584897.1:1364-4385 GCF_000485595.1 Priapulus caudatus
ACTCCTTCCCTCCTCCTCCTCCCCACCCCTCCTCCCCTCATCTCCTCTCCTCTTCTCCTCTTCTCCCTCCTCTCTGCACCTTCCTTTCCTCCCCACCCTCCTTCCCTCCTCTCTGCACTTTTCTCTCCTCCCCTCCTCTCCGTACCTTCCTCCGCACATCCGCGTGTTTCAGCGCCGCCATCTTGTTTTCCGCAGACGAGTTACATCGCCATGGAGACGCTGCTGGGGTTGACGTCGCGCAAGGCGGGCGAGTGGTTCAAGACTGAGCTGCGCACGCTGGGCGGCCTCGACCACATCATCACTACCAGTGAGTCGCTGCACCAGGGGGCGCTACGCTAGGCGGCGCTACGCTAGGTGGCGCTATGCCGTGTACTCGTGACGTCATATGGCATTGTATTGTTACATGTGTATATGTATATATATATTACATACATATTTTCCCATGTCATGCATCATTGCAGTGACATGACATGTTGTTCCGTGTCATTGCAGTTACATAACATGTTGTTCCGTGTTGTTGCAGTGACATAACATGCTGTTCCGTGTCGTTGCAGTGATATGACATGTTGTTCCATGTCGTTGCAGTGATATAACATGTTGTTCCGTGTCGCTGCAGTGATATAACACGTTGTTCCGTGTTGTTGCAGTGAGCAGCTGTGCGGATTTCCTCGATGACGAGTGTGAGGAGCCGAGCGATCTGCAGATCGAGAAAATACGCAAGATCGACCGATGCATGCGCGTGCTCGAGAACGTACGTAGTAACTACAGCCGCCGCCAGAGGGCGTTCACGCTACCGGTGCTCACCTATGGTTATGTGTGTTTACCTGTGATTACCTGTGATTACCTATGATTACCTGTGATTATGTATTTTTACCTGCTGTTACCTGTGATTATATTTGTTTACCTTTAGTTACCTGTGCTTACGTATGGCCGCCTGTGTTTGTGTTTGTGTTTGTTTACCTTTAGTTACCTGTGCTTACGTATGGCCGCCTGTGTTTGTGTTTGTTTACCTGTAGTTACTTGTGCTTACCTATGGTTACCTGTGATTATGTTTGTTTACCTTTAGTTACCTGTGGGTACGTGTGGTTGCCTGTAATTGTGTTTGTTTACCTGTTGTTACCTGTGTTTACCTATGGTTACTTGTGTTTACCTCTGTTTACCTATGGTTACCTGTGTTTACCTATGGTTACCTGTGTTTCCCTATGGTTACCTATGTTTACCTATGGTTACCTGTGTTTACCTATGATTACTTGTGTTTACCTGTGTTTACCTATGTTTACCTGTGTTTACCTATGGTTACCTATGGTTACCTATGGTTACCTGTGTTTACCTCTGTTTACCTCTGTTTACCTGTGATTACAGGTGAGCTACATGAACACGGAGAACCAACAGTACGTGATATGCTTCAAGCAGAACATGCTGATCCTTGCCATGACCAGGTAGGGGGCGCTGCATTACGTAGGCGGCGCTGCATTACGTAGGCGGCGCTGCATTACGTAGGGGGCGCTGCATTACGTAGGCGGCGCTGCATTACGTAGGCGGCGCTGCATTACGTAGGGGGCGCTGCATTACGTAGGGGGCGCTTCATTACGCAGGGGGAGCTGCATTATGTAGGGGGTGCTGCATTATGTAGGGGGCGCTGCATTACATAGGTGGCGCTGCGTACATGCGAACGTTAGAGCGAGGGAAGGTGTGGGCACAGCGCAGCGCGGCAGTTTGACTGTATGCTTAGTTGCGTGGGAGCTTATGTCGAGATGGATACTTACAACTATGTTCTAGACAAATGTTTACATGTGTGATTGCATAACTGCTTGCATGATGCATGCGTGCGTGCGTGCGTGCATGCGTGTGAGCGTGCGTGCGTGAGTGAGTGCGTGCATATGCGTTAGTGCATGCGTGTGTGCATACGTGTGTGCGTGTGTGTGTGTGTGCATATGCGTACGTGCGTGTGTGCGTGCAGGCGTGCATGCACGCATGTGAGTGTTACCATCTCAGCGCGACACCGTCCCAGCGTACAACTCTCGCCGGATGCGGATGTTCACTTGTTCCCGCGCGCTCGCGCTGCTTGCAGGGTGCTGGGGCAGTGCCAGCGATGTGTGTATATGCATTTGTCTCACGGATACGGAGACGTTCACTTGTTCCCGCACGCTCGCGCTGCTTACAGGGTGCTGGGGCAGTGCCAGCGATGTATGTATATGCATTTGTCTCACGGATACGGACGTTCACTTGTTCATGCGCGCTCGCGCTGCTTACAGGGTGCTGGGTCAGTGTCAGCGATGCATAGAGTCGGTCGGTGAGCACGATTCGCAGGCGAGCGAGTATCGGGCAAGCAACGGTGCTGCCATCTTCGACTGCCTGCTGTCCGTACTGAGAGTGTTTCTCAACATCACGCACGACAACGGTGAGTCGTCGTCTGCTGCTGTTGCTGTCATGCGTTGATGCTGTCGTTGCCGTGGTGACCGTCGCCGCCACGCGCCTATCCTTGCATACTCTTCTTCTTCTCTTGCTTTCTCTCTCTCTCTTCTTCGCCTCGCTGTCTCTCTCTCCTCTCAGTCTCTCTCTCTCTTCTCCTCCTCCTGCTTCTGCCTCTTTCTCTCTCTCTCTCTCTGCTCGCTCTCTCTCTCTCTCTCTCTCTCTCTCTCTTCTCCTTCGTCTCTTTGCTCTCTCTCTCTCTCGCTCGCTCTCTCTCTCTCTCTCTCTCTCCTCTGCATCTCTCTCTCTCTCTCTCTCTCTCTCTCTCTGTTCCCCTCTCCCCCTCTCCCTCTCTCTCTCACCTTCTCCTCCATGTTTCAGAGGTGGGCAGCATCAAGGTGGGTCAGCAGACAGGCCTCATCAAGACACTGCTGCTGTGTGTGCTCCAGGTGCCCCAGTACGTGCCGACGGACAAGCGATTCGACCTGCTAGTGCTGGTAGGTGCATGCCTCCCCCCCCCTGCAGTCCCTCCCCCGCATCAGAACAGGCTAGTAGCACCTACCTCGCGTCAGCGCCCCATTCTCCCCTGCGCGCGGGAGCCTTCTGGTC
>NW_014584898.1:3885-4385 GCF_000485595.1 Priapulus caudatus
GAGAGAGAGAGAGAGAGAGAGAGAGAGAGAGAGAGAGAGAGAGAGAGAGAGGGAGACAGAGAAAACGGGAGAGAGAGAGAGACATGTTCATGGCTGAGTATCTCCTCATCACCTATTTAATGTAATAACAGTTGCATATGTTTGAATTGTCTCTCGGGAGTCAAACGCTACAGGGGATGCGACGCAGTTGAACTAGAACGAGGGTGTCTCATGCGTTTACATCATTTCTTAAGCGCGCTATTTTCGTCGCATACTTGTAGCGATAATTCCACGGTGTCCCGATATCCTGCTCGCATTCCTCTGCTTGCCACTCAACGCAAGAATGTCAAGTTTCTCCCCCGGGGTGTGCTACGCTGTACTGCGGAAGAGAGAGAGTGAGAGAGAGAAAGGGAAAGAGAGAGAGAGTGGGAGAGAGAAGGAGAGAGAGAGAGAGAGAGAGAGAGAGAGAGAGAAGAGAGAGAGAGAGAAGAGAGAGAGAGAGAGAGAGAGAGAGAGAGAGA
>NW_014584899.1:2739-3044 GCF_000485595.1 Priapulus caudatus
AACTTATTTTTGTCTCATGGCACAGAAAAGGGGCGTCTGTTCACTGCTACGTGGTCTTATCGTGCTAACACTAATATTTTGTTCGTTCAGCCACAGTTTACCACCCTCGCCTCCGAGGGATTCGTCGCTTACGCCTACGATACCGACGGCTACTTCCGTCTGTCGGCACGTGACAACAGGGGCGATTTCCGGAGCGCGATCAGCGACCTGGGAGTCTGCTACGACCAGGAAACCTTCTACGTGTCAATTCAGCAAAAGCCTTCGAAGCTGTTCGATAGGACCAACACTATTCTCGTACCAGCCTG
>NW_014584899.1:3921-4382 GCF_000485595.1 Priapulus caudatus
TCTCATGGCACAGAAAAGGGGCGTCTGTTCACTGCTACGTGGTCTTATCATGCTAACACTGATATTTTGTTCGTTCAGCCACAGTTTACCACCCTCGCCTCCGAGGGATTCGTCGCTTACGCCTACGATACCGACGGCTACTTCCGTCTGTCGGCACGTGACAACAGGGGCGATTTCCGGCGCGCGATCAGCGACCTGGGAGTCTGCTACGACCAGGAAACCTTCTACGTGTCAATTCAGCAAAAGCCTTCGAAGCTGTTCGATAGGACCAACACTATTCTCGTACCAGCCTGCGACGAATGAGGAACTCGGCCCTCGATCGATTTAGCCTGCCAGTGTTTATAGCAAACGAGCAAAAAAAAACCGATTCATTCGCAATGCAAATTCTCAAAAAAGCTCCCACATTGTAAGCTGTAAAAAAGGAAATGATTTTTTTTATGAAAACGCTCATCACAAGTGCG
>NW_014584900.1:0-1344 GCF_000485595.1 Priapulus caudatus
CGAAAAGGCAAACCAAAAGTGACAGAGGCTACCATCCACCAGTATTTGACACGGCAAAACTCTGAAAAACAACAGACTGAAGCAACTTACGTGAACAGTGAACACGACACGGCCACGACAACAACAAAAATGGCGAACGCAGAAGTTACCAACGCAGAACTTCGTGAACTGATTCTTGGATCACAGGCTAAGTTAGATAAAAAATTGAATGATGGTTTCGCTGACCTCAAAGAGCAAGTGTCGCATCTAGCGTCTAAAATTGAAAGTTTAGAAGTGGAAGTAGACGTGATGAAAAATGTACAATATGAAGACCGGAAACTTATTGAACAACTCGAAGGCGAAATTGGCACACTGCGAAATTCTCTAATACAATCTGAAATCCACGCAAGAAAATATAACCTCTTAATATATGGACTGGAAGGATATGAAGTCTCGCCGGCAGCAACCATTGAGAGAATCAGAAGATTTGCAGTACAAGATCTACATATGGATGAACAGTATGCTAAAAACATTTCGCTGCGAAATGCACACAGACTACAAAAGAGAGAAGCAGGACCTACTCCAATCATTGTGGTATTCAACCACTGGACCCAACGAGAAGATTTCCTAAGAGCAGGAAAACACCTTGCTGGAAAAAAAATGAGCATAAGAACGGACCTACCCCCGGAACTAAAAAAAAAGAGGAACGCTCTAGCGAAAGAAGCCTATGAAATTAGAAGAGATGAAACAATACAAGCCAGGGTCAGAGAACGAGGCACGGAGATTTACATCGAGACGAGGGCCAACTACACCGAACAGTGGAAGAAGAGACTATAAATGTCTCCAAAACAGTTAGAAATGTTCTACAGTATTATACGTGTACTCACCACGGCCAAAAGGTCTGTATCTTATTAATTAATACGAAATCGCGTGTTTATAATTGGTAAAACAGCTGTTAACTTGCCTGGAGATCGAGTGTGGCGACTAGCCAATGAGAAACACCGTTACAAATCTGGCTTCGTAAGTAGTATATTTAACGTTTCTGCGGTTTTCCGAGTTACAATCGTTAGTTACTGCCTTTTCCAAGACTTGTGCAACACTAAATGCACTATATAGATATGGGACCAGATGTGCTAGTCTTACGTACTGTCTATGGCAGTCTCACCGTGGACTTATGTGTACTGTGTATTTGTGTTGTCCAGTACGAGTACCTATATTCTATCTAGAACGTACATCTATACAGAACAAAATGCATCCAGTATAAACGCTCGTACTTGTATGTTTGTAGGTCCTGTGTGTCCTCTATGCTATATGTTTACCTGTCTAAAACTATATTTCCTGAAGTGTATACATATGTTTATATAT
>NW_014584900.1:2815-4381 GCF_000485595.1 Priapulus caudatus
CCTTCGGGATAACCGTATTAAAGGGACAATAATTAGATCGAGAGCAAGATGGCATGAACAGGGTGAAAAACCAACCTCATATTTTTGTAATTTAGAAAATCGTAATTATATTAATAAAACAATACTGGAATTAAAAAAAGATGATGGGACCTCAGTAACACAAAGAAAGGAAATCCTCCGGACACAACAAATATTCTATGAACATTTATATTCATGTAGAAGTGATGTTGTTGACAATGCCAACTTCTTTGAAAAACTGAATTTAGAAGATATACCAACCCTATCGGAAAAAGAAAGACATAGCATTGAAGGTCAAATCACACATAATGAACTCCTAGATGCATTAAAAAGATCTAAAAACAAAAAGAGCCCAGGCTTAGATGGCTATACTGCTGAATTTTTCAAATTCTTTTGGAATGATATTGGACATTTTCTACTCCGTTCAATTAACTATGCATACGATAATAGCTCAATGTCCATTACCCAAAAACAAGGTGTCATCACTTGCATTCCAAAAACGGGTAAACCGCGCAATCTCTTAAAAAACTGGCGTCCAATTTCCTTGTTAAATTTCACCTATAAAATTATGTCATCTTGCATAGCTGAACGAATCAAGCAAGTCCTTGACATCCTAATTCATCAAGATCAAAAGGGTTTTATCCCCGGAAGGTTTATCGGCGAGAATATTCGGCTAATACATGATGTGATTTTTGAGACACAAAAACAAAATATAGCTGGGATGCTATTGCTGATCGATTTCGAGAAGGCCTTTGATACAGTTTCCTGGGCTTTTATTAAAAAACTCTGGAGGTATTTAACTTTGGAGACTCTATCAAAAGATGGATCCATTTGTTCCAGGAAAACACAGAATCATGTATTATTCAAAATGGACATTTTTCAGGTTTTCTAAAATTAGGCAGGGGCTGCAGACAAGGTGACCCAATTTCTCCCTACATCTTTGTAATGTGTGCCGAGCTTTTAGGTATAGCGATCAGGAATAATAAAGGTATTAAAGGTATTAAACTGTGGGACCAAATATTTAAAATATCGCAATACGCTGATGACACCTCCCTCCTGTTAGATGGTAGTGAAAAATCATTTAGGGAATCACTAATTACTTTGAGATGGTTTTATCATATCTCTGGGCTAAAGGTTAACATGGAACAAACAAAAGTTGTTTGGTTGGGATCAATGCGAGAATCGGATTGTCGTTTCTGCAGAGAAAATAATATTGATTGGACAAAATCTTTTACTACATTAGGTGTAGACTTTTCAGTTCTAGATATTTTTTCCATTACAGAACACAATATACTTCCCGCGATACAAAACATGAAAAACCTTCTTAATTTATGGTCATTTTGCAACCTAACACCACTTGGAAAAATTACCGTAATTAAATCTCTTGTTCTACCCCAAATTAGTCATTTATTGATGTCACTTCCTAACCCTAGTGAAACTACCATAAAAGAAATTGACACCTTGTTTTTCCAATTTATTTGGAATAAAAAACCTCCAAAAATTAAAAAAGAAACAATAGTTAAAAGGTATGATAAGGGAGGTTTAAAT
>NW_014584901.1:0-291 GCF_000485595.1 Priapulus caudatus
CATGTATGGTATATGTATACATTGTGTTAGATGTACATGTAAGGTATATGTATACATTGTGTTAGATGTACATGTAAGGTATATGTATACATTGTGTTAGATGTACATGTAAGGTATATGTATACATTGTGTTAGATGTACATGTATGGTATATGTATACATTGTGTTAGATGAACATGTATGGTACATGTATACATTGTGTTATATGTACATGTATGGTACATGTATACATTGTGTTAGATGTACTTGTAAGGTACATGTATACATTATATGTTAGATGTACATGTAAGG
>NW_014584901.1:1899-2205 GCF_000485595.1 Priapulus caudatus
AAACTACATCAATGTGTCATATTATATATTGTGTCATATTTATATGGTTAATGTATACATTATGTTAGATGTACATGTAAGGTACATGTATACATAATGTCAGGAGCTGATAATGACAAATTTTGTCATTATTAGTCAAATTGTTTTCAATTTTGTTGTTCAAATTTTGTTCAAATTTTGTCATTATTAGCTCCTGATAATGTTAGATGTACATGTATGGTACATGTATACATTGTGTTAGATATACATGTATTGTACATGTATACATTATGTTAGATGTACATGTATGGTACATGTATACATTGT
>NW_014584901.1:3991-4379 GCF_000485595.1 Priapulus caudatus
GGGAGGGATTCTGCTACGACATGCTGAACCACATAGCCATGGAGCTAGGCTTCAACTACAAGGTAAACCTATGTATAACAAACAACTCTATACAGAACTACTGACATACCTATAACTTATATATAATACTATATATAACTAGGCTTCAACTACAAGGTAAACCTACGTATAACAAATAACTCTATACAGAACTACTGACATACCTATAACTTATATATGATGCTATATATAACTAGGCTTCAACTACAAGGTAAACTTACGTATAACAAATAACTCTATACAGAACTACAGACATACCTATAACTTATATATGATGCTATATATAACTAGGCTTCAACTACAAGGTAAAGCTATACGTATATACAACACTATATATTTATATGAATAA
>NW_014584902.1:0-337 GCF_000485595.1 Priapulus caudatus
AGGCGAGCTGTAGATCATTGCGAGGCGAGTTATAGATCATTGCTAGGCGAGATGTAGATCATTGCTAGACGAGCTGTAGATCATTGCTAGGCGAGCTATATATCATTGCTAGACGAGTTGTAGATCATTGCTAGGCGAGCTGTAGATTATTGCTAGACGAGCTGTAGATCATTGCTAAGCGAGCTATAGATCATTGCCAGGCGAGCTGTAGATCATTGCTAGGCGAGCTGTAGATCATTGCTAGGCAAGCTGTAGATCATTTGTAGGCGAGATGTAGATCATTGCTAGGCGAGCTGTAGATCATTGCTAAACGAGCTGTAGATCATTTGTAGGCGAG
>NW_014584902.1:1787-2562 GCF_000485595.1 Priapulus caudatus
TATATATATATATATATATATATATATATATATATATATATTCCTGCGCAATTGATGAGCAGACGAACTGCGCGCGCGCAGCGGCGACTGCGCATGCGTGTGCGCGCCTGCGGTAATGGAGTTTCGTGCGTCGGTTGTTTGTGCGCGGCACGAGTTGCCAATATGTTCGGCAAATTTCGTCGCCGGAGATGATTATTTATTGATTCCTCCTCGACTCCTGCCCGCGTGAAAAAGGGTGGGATGAGACTAATGGGGTTAGAAATTGAGGGGGGGAAGAGAAAGGGAGACAGACGGGAAGACTGAAAGAGGGAGAGAGACAAACAGGAAGTGGGTGAAAGAAAGAAAGAGAAAGAGAGATCGGGACAGAAAAGGAAAGAGAAAGAGAGGAGGGAGAGGTAGAAAGATAAAATACGTAATAGTAGATAAAGATAAAAACGAAGAAGAAGAAGAAGAAGAAGAAGAAGAAGAAGAGAACGAAGGGGAAAAAGAAGAGGAACAAGAACATACACCGCTTTCATTTTCGTCGCATTCTTTTAAACAGACGCTTTGCGAGCTTCGTTTTATGTCGAGCTCGACATTTACCGAGGTCAACAGGGAGTTATTAGGCCTTAACGGTCCATAAACGCAAATGTTAGTCTGAGTGGAACAGAACATAAGCGGCTCAGTGCCGTCAGATGCAGGCGATATATGCAGATAAATGCAGTTTCTGAACCAAAGAGCATTCTACAGCATAGATATACGTATGTGTGTGTATATATGTGTGTGTGTGTGTGTG
>NW_014584903.1:0-4377 GCF_000485595.1 Priapulus caudatus
ACACTTCTTTCTATTCGTATTTTGTGGAGGCCGATTAGACTCCATTGTTACCTACCGACTTCGAAAGCTAACCTTTTCGAATTCAAGTAGAAAAAAAAAGCCATTCCCCTTTATCATTTCAATGTGCATGGTTGCGCGCCAAGCATTCACTAGACAATATCCATACTGGGACACAAGACCCCCCACCGCTGGCATGTACTCTATCTATACTATATACCCTCTGCTTCGGCGCAAGTTTCGTTTTGATGTTCATCCTACGCTCGAACTTGATCAATCGATTAGCTTTACTGGATTGGGAGACTTTCGAGCAGATTCGATAGTACGCCAGCACATCTCTACCACTTATGGTCTTGTCTCCTTTACGACCGCGGGCACCACCAGCATAACTACAGACCAAACCATTTGTTTATTTTTCCACAAGATCGCAGGTCTTGTCTCAAGGAATGACAACACCTGCAGCGATCACACTCCTCGCTGAGCGGCAACGATTCAGCCTGTTATACGTACTGAAACCTTGTTCTCGATTTGCACCATATTAGGGGCCCGTACTAGTCCAGGGTCTCCAGGCGTTCTTCTAATTAAGTTCGCGGTTCTGTCACTGTCATATAAATGTCACTACGTAACAGTTTATTCTCCCCCATGCTCTATTATCTATTACACTGATTTTCTAAAATATTGATCTATTGTGCTGCAAATGTTATGACTTGTCGATTTTTACCCATGTTCCTGATTGGTTCAATTAATTAGTAGTAGTGAATCTAGTAGCACGATTTTACCCCAGCGCAGCGGGGTACCCCGCATCGTAGTAAATATTACTTCAATGAACGACGAATGATGGGGCGGCGGGGAGGCAAGTGGCAAATGGCGTTCAATACCGGCGGGTATTATATTCACATATTCATTGTACGTGCTGCGCAGTCCATCCCCCTTACGAAGTCCACAGTCAAAACCCATCGACGTTCTCCAGTGGGTAACTTTGACACAAGCATTTTATCCCTACTTCTTAACCGCGGTGCAGATACAGACCTCCACCGCGTCCGTGCCCTGTCCACATGGCCCAACTGCCATCGTGTACACACGTGTATTCAACGCCATCCTTTGGCCACCTGCGCACCTATGGCTGGACTAGGCCTATTCCCAAACACTTAATTCCATTTCATCATCGACTGCACACCGCGTTTTTGCGTGAGTCTGCGTGCGATTCTGACGTGCGACTTTATATGACGCGCTATTGTTTTTGTTTGCGGGCCGCCGATTTAGTCGTGGCGTGTTTTTAATTTTAATGTATGGACACTGTGATACATGTATTATTAGCTCTTGATAGTAGCCGCACTATTTATTAAATATTTTGTATTCGATTCAGGGCACGCACGCAACGCACCCACTTTGCCCACCGCCACTGCTCCGTCGGCGTTTCCGCGCCGACGCACCTACGCATAATACGCGTTCTGTCGTCGATGGTCCACGCAGCTCCTCCGGATCCCCGTTCCGACGGGGGCGTACGGTGTCGCGTAATTTGGCGTCGCTCGATATATATGTACTCCTATAATATATATATATCTAGTATCCTAGGTTCTCTCAGAGTTGAAAGTCATTGGCGCCGGCCAAGATAAATATTAGCAAAACATCATATTTTAACTCATTGTATTCATTTATTCAGTACGTGTTTTTTTTTTTATTTCTAGGGTTTAGAAGTCTATCGTTCGACGTGGCCTATTGTTATCGGTCTATATATTAATATATATATATTTAGATTTATATATATTCAGATTAGATATATATATTAATAGTATAGATATTTCGAATATGCATTTGAGTCATTCTGCGCGAATTTCAACATAGTAGGCCTACTAATAATATATAGCATAGCAATAGTGTAGTGCGTCACGATGCATCATTACAAAACTCGTTGGGCAGTACAGATTAAACACCTAACAGCAACGTGTCTGCTAATACCAGAAAGCAAAGCATATAACAGCAAAGACACACCCAGCTGCAACCTTCACACAACAGCAAAGCCACGGGCACGGCAATCGTTGAGGAGTAAAACACGGGCGAGCGCACAACACACCCGTCAACACGGTGCTTCAGCAATCAACGCGCCTCACCACCCACCCGCAGCTTGACCACTGGCTACTCGTAACCCGTGAGACGCCTGACGTATACGCCACTTCCGCTCTCGACCTCCTCGTTCCGGCGGGTTAGGCCACAGCTGAAGTCCATAACTCCGTACTTTCTGGGAATATCGCTGTCCATAATCCCTCGTTTGATAAATTACAATTAGGCCTATTACCGCTCTCCACCTCTCTCGCCTGGAGTACGCAAATCAATTATGGGCTCCCCATCTAGGTAAAACACATAGAAGCAATCGAAAATGTTAGAGGTGTGCAACCAGCAATCCCTCGGTATGGCACAGACTTCATCGCTATGATGATCGTACTCCGGCAACTCAAGGCTCCAACTCGTGGCCCTATAGGTCGAGTGAAGGGTGACCATGATTGAGATGTATAAAATCCTGAATCTGGTTTAAAAATTATTCTGAATGTGTCTGACCTCATTAAAAACAGCAGCTGAATCGGTAACACACTTCCGGAGACAGCATACAAATTTATCTAACAAATTGAAGCGAGAATTGAACATCAGAAAAATACTCATTTGTACATGGACGCAGATGGATTTGTGAACTAAGCTTCCTACGCATGAATGCTATGTAACAGCAAATTCCAGTCAGGTCCTTTGAGGGCCAGACTAGACAAACATTGAGAAACCAGCCACTATAGAGCTACCGAGTATTGGAGATATCTATCTCAACCCACCAACCCTTACCACCGTGAACATGAACAATTGTCGAGAATGGCGACGTAGAAGTCTCTGGGAGACCTAGAGTCAGAAAGAGAATCTGTTCTGTAAATTCACATCACGATTAGTTCTCAATTTATAGACAAACAACCATAAACTAGACAACCATCCGAATGTTCTCAATTATACAAACAATCTTGTCAACCACTGTATTAGGCCTATACGTTTCTAGCCACCCCGCCGGTTGGTAACAATACCAAGTTACACATTACCATATGAATCACAATATCACACAAATACACACATACGCACTCACTCATGCACGCACGGCACAAACGCGCGCGTATTATTGGTACGTACCCGTTCTATTTATGGTTCAGTTAATCGTATTCTGAGAATGTGTTGTGTGCTTGTGTGGTGTGTGTGTGGTTGTGTGTGTGTTGTCTGTGTGTGTGGTGTGTGTGTGTGTGTGTCGTGTGTGTTTGTCCGTGTCAGTGTGTGACGCGTCACCCAGTACCGTGCGTGTGCGTGCACGTGCGTGCGGGCATATATATGTGTGTGACGGATAGATAAAGGGCTGAATATGATGACCGATACGTTGTTGTTCGTCGTCAACATCTACAACACCTGCGGCGGCAGTAGGTCGGAAAATTCGCAGATTGCAATCTGTGCTGTAATACATACAAATATATAATGGAATAATGAATTATGGCCATGACTATATACTGTGGAAGAAGTCGTCCACAATTATTTTATTTGTCTATATAGCCATAGACAACTTCAGTATATGCACACAACTATATAAGTTTTGTATATGCAGCGGGAACCTTACATGCAAGGTCTGCTTCCTATTTCTAAAGTGAGGTCTACTTATAAAGATTTATCATATAAATCTATGGTAGGATAACTCCTCTTTATTTTGAATTCATAATGATTTCAAAATATTCTTCTTCTCTGGAGATATTGCGTATGCGCGAGCACCGTTTCAGGATTACATTAGGGCCTAAATAAAAGTACGCAATATAGCTTGTTGAAGGAGAGAGAGGTGGGAAACTGAGGGAAGGTGGCAGGGAAGGGAGTAACGGGGCGATGGAGGGAGAAGGAGGCTGAGCGTGCGACAATGGAGACAAAAGGAAGTGAGGGTGGGGATAAAGTAAGAGTTTTGCACCCTACAGGCTAACTATAAACACAGGTCGAACGATGAGAATTTAATACAGAACTCGATGATGAGATACTCCCTGACCAAACTAAATGCATTTTCGTCACAATATAAAACTCCCCTGGTGAGATATTTCGCATTCGCTAAAACAAAAACGTAGCCAGGTTATGTACTTAATGAAATATGAAGCCGAGACCTTACATGCAGGGTCTGCTTCCAATTTCTGAAGTGAAGTCTACTGATAAAATTTTATCATATAAATCTATGCTAGGATAACTCCTCTTCATTTTAAATTCATAATTTTTGCAAAATAATATTCTTCTTGGGAGATATTGCGCATGCGAGAGCACCGTTTCAGGCTTGCATTATACGGCTTAAATAAAAGTACGTAATATAGCTTGCTGAGGGAGAGAGGGATG
>NW_014584904.1:0-2095 GCF_000485595.1 Priapulus caudatus
TCTTCGATCGCTCCTCGTCATCGTCTTCTCGCTCTCTTCTCTCTCTCTCGCTTCTCTCGTCTTGCTGCTCTCTCGTCTCGTCTCTCATCTCCTCTCTCTCTCTCTCTCTTTTCTCCGCTTCACCGTCTCTCTCTCTTCCTCCTCTCTGCGCCTCTCTCCTCTCTCTCTCTCTCTCTCCTCTCTCTCCTCTCGTCTCTTCACTCTTCTTCTCTCTCTCTTCTGCTCTCTCACACACCTCTCTCTCTCTCTCCCCCTCTCTCTCTCCCTGCCCGCTCTCTCTCGCTCATCTCTAACTACACATTCTCTCTCTCTCTCTCTCTCTCTCCTCTCTCTCTCTCCTCCTCTCTTCTCTCTCTCTTCCATACTACGTCCCACTCTGTAACGCTCTTATTAGTCTCCTCTATCTCATCTCCTCTCCCGGGCTATACGCAACCAGCCCCTCTCCTCCTGTCGCCTCTCTTCTCTCACATCACGCTCTCTCTCTCTGACACCTCCTCCCTCTATCATCCCCTCCCCCTTCTTCTTTTGCTTCCTGCCGTCTACCGGATGCGGCGGCACGGGATGAACGGTAATGATTACGGCTCCGTTACGGGATCACCATCGGACGCGGTCTCCGCTTTCGCGGAGAAATGATGTTGTTGTAAACCAGGATTGGAGGTGACGCTTGTGTTGGGATGACGGCGGATGGCAGGATGGCAGGAAACGGGAGAGAGTAGGATAGTGGACATCGGTGGGTCAGGGGCAACGCCGGGGAAGAGTAGGAAGGAGAGGAGGGCGACGAGGGAGGGCAGAGTAGGAAGGAGAGGGAGGGAAGGGTGACGAGGGAGGCAGAGTAGGGAGAGGAGGCGGGTGACCGAGGGAGGCGAGTAGGAATGGAGAAGTGAAGGGCGACGATGAGGCCATAGGGGGGGGGTAGCGAGAGGGAGGAGGGTGACGAGGGAAGAAGGCGACGAGGGAGGCAGAGTAGGAAGGAGAGGGAGGAGGGCGACGAGGGAGGCAGAGGAGGAAGGAGAGGAGAGGAGGGTGACGAGGGAGGCAGAGGAGGAAGAGAGGGAGGAGGGCGACGAGGGGAGATAGAAGGAGAGGGGAGTTGACGAGTGGAAGAGCGAGAGGGAGGCAGAGTAGGAAGGAGAGGGAGGAGGGCGACGAGGGAGGCAGAGGAGGAAGGAGAGGGAGGAGGGCGACGAGGGAGGCAGAGTAGGAAGGAGAGGGTAGGAGGCGACGAGTGAGCAGATGGAGGAAGAGAGGGAGAGGGTGACGAGGAGGCAGAGAGATAGGAGAGGAGGGCGGCGACGAGGAGCACGAGTATGGAGGAGAGGGAGAAGGGCGACGAGGAGGCAGAGTTAGGAAGGAGAGGGAGGAGGGCGACGAGCACTGAGGCAGAGATAGGGCAAGGAGAGGGAGAGGGCGACGAGAGGCAGAGGAGGAAGGAAGAGGGAGGAGGGCGACGAGGGAGGCAGAGTAGGAAGGAGAGGGAGGAGGGCGACGAGGGAGGCAGAGTAGGAAGGAGAGGGAGGAGGGTGACGAGGAGCAGAGGAGGAAGTGAGAGGAGGAGGCGACGAGGGAGGAGAGGAGAAGAACGCAGGGAGAAGGCGATCGAGGGGAGACAGAGGAGGAAGGGAGGAGGAGGGCGGAGAGAGAGAGAGAGAGAGAGGGCGCGCGTGAGTTAGGAGTATATTTGCACAGCGCTGGATTTACGGAGTAGCAGCATCATCAGCATCAGCGGCTGCAGCAGCACTGCACTCAGCAACAGCAGCATCAGCATCATCAGCAGCAGCGGCAGCGGCCGCAGCAGCAGCACTGCACTCAGCAGCAGCAGCATCAGCATCATCAGCAGCCGCAGCAGCAGCAGCATCAGCATCATCAGCAGCCGCAGCAGCAGCAGCAGCAGCAGCAGCACTGCACTCAGCAACAAAGGCAAAATCATGATCAGCTGGCCACTGTCAAATTTGTAGCTTGAAATATTAATGTCGGTATTAGAATGCCGATAGCGAGAATCCATAACAAACACACAGGCGGGCTTCCGTGAGGGCGGCGCGCAGACGCTGCTGAGTGTGTGTGTGTGTGTGTGTGTGTGTGTGTGTGTGTGTGTGTG
>NW_014584904.1:2423-4377 GCF_000485595.1 Priapulus caudatus
CCCCATCTCTCTCTCTTCCTGCCCTTCTCTCTCTCTCTTCATGCCCCTCTCCTCTCTTCTCGCCACAAACACTAACGTTAGTTCTCAAATCTGTAAAACAATCATTTGCCTGTTCGTTTCTTATCCCTCGTCTTACCGTCTGTGCCTGCTTGCCTTTGCCCTAGATATTTCTTTCTATGAGAGGATGAGAGAGAAGTAGAGAGGATTGGAGAAGACGAGATGGAGAGAGATTCTTCTCACAATCTTCCCACACAATTACCCGTCCCGCCCACACCTCCTACCCATCTCCCTTCCGATAGAACCCACAGTCTCTCTTCTTCTCTCTCTCATCGCTCTCTCTCTCCTCTCTCTCTTCTCTCTCTCTCTCTTCTCGCTCTCTCTCTCTCTCTCTCTCTCTCTCTCTCTCTTTCTCTCTCTTCCCTTCTCTCTCCATCTCTCTCTCTCTTCTCTCTCTCTCTCTCTCTCTCTCTCTCTCTTCTCTCCTTCCCTCTCTGCCATCCAGCCATGCAGGGCGTGTTGGGCGAGAGCCTCCAAGCATTAGAGGTTTATCTGCATGTACATTGGCTGCTGATATTGTTAAAAGCTTGTTAAACCTATTCATAGATAGGATAACTCTAGGCGACTGATCAGGCGTGAACTGCTAGTCACCTGTACGAGAAAGAGAGAGAGATGAAGGAGAGAGGAGAGAGAGGGGAAAGAGAGGAGCGGAGGGAAAGTGAGAGAGATGACAGCACAATGTGAGAGAGAGATCGAGAGAGAAGTGAGAGAGAGAGAGACGAGAGTACCAGAGACCGAGGAGGATGAGAGAGAGAGAGAGAGAGGAAGAGGAGAGAAGAGAGAGAATGGAGAGAGCAGTGGAGACAGAAGGAGACAGAGGGAGAGGAGAGAGAGAGAGAGAAGCGGAGGAGAGAGAAAGAGGAGAGAGAGAGAGAGGAGAGAAGAAGGGGGAGAGAGAGAGAAAGAAACGAGAGAGAGGAGAAGAGAGAGAGAGAATGAGGGGAGAAAGAGAAAGAGAGAGAGAGAGAGAGAAGAGACGAGACGAGACGAGAAGAAGAGAGGATTGAGTGGAGAGAGGGAGAGACGAGAAAGAATAAAGAGAGAAGGTGACGAGAGAGAGAGAAGAAGAAAGAGATAGAGAGAGAAGAGAGAGAGATTGAGAGGAGAGAATCAAGAGGTGGGAGGGGAAGGATATGAACTAAGAGTGGTGAGAGGACGAGAAGGACAAAGAAAGAGGAGGAAGGGGAAAGCTGGGGGATTGGAGTGGCTGTGGAGAAGAAGGATCGTTAGAAGAGAGGCAAGAAAGGGAGAAGAAAGGAAAGGAGGGAGAGGAAAACATTATTTTGCTATACTATTACGTCATATGAATATAACTGCCACCATATTGACCGCAGCAGCAGCGCCACCACCCACACAAACAAGTACACATATCACTGTCGGCTGTGTCTGTTTGTGTGCGCGCGTGCGTGTGTGTGTGTGTGTGTGCGCGCGCGCACGCGTGCGTGGTGGGGGGGGGGCTGCTCCTCCCCTCCCTCCCCTCCCGGATCGTGGTGCAGGGCAAATTAATAGAAAAACACGCGAAAGAAATTAGGCTGGTGAGATTGGCTACAAATTGCCTGCTTTCACCGGGGGTCGGTCGCCGCCACCGCTGTTACTGCCGCTGCTGCCGCCACCACTCCGCCGCCACCGCTGTTACTGCTGTTACTGCCACTGTTACTGCCGCTGCTGCCGCCACCACTCCGCCGCCACCGCTGTTACTGCTGCTGCTGCCGCCACCACTCCGCCGCCACCGCTGTTACTGCCGCTACTGCTGCTGTTACTGCTGCTGTTACTGCCGCTGCTGCCGCCACCACTCCGCCGCCACCGCTGTTACTGCCGCTGCTGCCGCACCACTCCGCCGCCACCGCTGTTACTGCCGCTGCTGCCGCCACCCCTCCGCCGCCAGCGCTGTTACTGC
>NW_014584905.1:0-4376 GCF_000485595.1 Priapulus caudatus
TGGATGGAGCGGAGAGAGGAGAGAGAGGACTGTGCGAGAAGAGAGAAGAGAGAGAGGAATGCGAGAGAGAGAGAGAGAAGAGTGCGAAGAGAGAGAGAGAGAGCGAGAGAGAGAGAGAGAGAGAGAGAGAGAAGAGAGAGAGAGAGAGGAAGAGAAGAGAGAAGAGAGGAGAGAGGAGAGAGAGAGAGAGAGAGAGAGAAGAGAGAGAGAGAGAGAGAGAGAGAGAGAGAGAGAGAGAGAGAGAGAAGAGAGAGAGAGAGAGAGAGAGCGAGAGAGAGAGAGAGAGGAGAGAGAGAGAGAGAGAGAGAGAGAGACAGAGACAGAGACAGAGACAGATAGGCACGATGATTAATCACTATTCACGCGCTTCTCACCACGGCGCGGATATATACTGGTATTACGATATTAGAGAGTGTATTACGTCCGTTGTGCGTCGTCAATGCGTGCGTGCGTGCGTGCGTGCACTGCGTCTGAACCGTGACCCTGTGACGCAACGGTATGTGTTTATGGTACGCACTGCGTTGTGCGTGCGTCGCGTGCGGTGCGTGCGTGCCGTGCATGAGGTGCTGACCCCTGACTCTGTGACGATGCAGCGTGCGTGCGTAGCATAAACCAGTGGTTCGTAGCTGGTTTTCCAAAGTCTTATAAGTACTTATTTTGCCAAAATAAACTAAGGGCCCTTATTAGTACATATTTTTGGTGAAATATTAGAAAAGTACTTAATAGTCCTTGTTTTTTTGCGCAACGGACCCTAGTCTTTATAAACGTGTTCTCGACTTTAGAGTAGATTGTTGGTAT
The DNA here is from genome assembly GCF_000485595.1 of Priapulus caudatus. Classification (NCBI taxonomy): domain Eukaryota; kingdom Metazoa; phylum Priapulida; class Priapulimorpha; order Priapulimorphida; family Priapulidae; genus Priapulus; species Priapulus caudatus. The sequence goes on from NW_014584905.1 coordinate 799, forward strand.
ATCATATACGGAATAATTTAAATTCTTGCTGTGCAATTTGTGGTATAAATATTATTAGTGTAGCTTTAATAGTCGGTGATCTATCAGAAATCGCGTAAAAAAGTCTTATTTTGGCCTCCCAGAAGGGTCTTATAAGTCCTTATTTTAACGATGTGTCTTACTAACTACTGAAACCGTGATAACGCGCTGCCTCCGGCTACCTCGGTACGACTGCCAGGCAGCGCTGCCTCCTCCACTCCGCTTCATGCCGCAAACTAATACCGCAACTCCATTATTCAGATATGCCGATGAAAGCCGGTTGTTCTGCGGCTGCAGTGTAGACAGGTAAGCGGAGGTAGGCAGGCAGCCCTGTGGCGGTGCTGCCAGCGGTGGTGGGTCGGGGATGAAGCTTCCTGTTGCGATCTGTTATGCGTACATACGTACGTAATACATGATACATACAAGTAACATAACATACTACGATACATACATACATTACATACATACATACATACATACGTTACGCTACGTACATCCGTACATAACATACGTCACATACGTACTTACATACAACATACATACATACATACATACATACATACATACATACATATCAACATAACATACATACGTATCGTTACTGTACGTACTGTACACTACTACGTACGTAAATACGTAATACATACATACATACATACACACACACGTACATACGACATTACGACATACGACATACGCTACATACAGACATACATATCATACATACATACATACATTAACATACATACATGTACACACACACACATACATACATACATACATATCATACATACATACAGTACACACACACACACATATATACCACACACACTACACATACATACATACATAATACATACATACGTACGTACGTAACGTACATACGTACGTGACGTACGTACCGTACGTACGTACTTACCGTACGTACGTACGCTACGTACGTACATACATACATACCTACATACATACATACATACATACATACATATCATACATACATAATACATAACAGTACACTACATACATACATACATACAATACACACACACACATACATGACATACGTATCATACGCCGTACGCAGTCCGTCGACTGGGTCGTGTTCCCCGCGCATGTATGAACTTTGCATACGTTTTTACAGCGTCTGTAGTAAGGGACCACCTCTGTAGTAAGGACACCTCTGTAGTAAGGACACCCTCTATAGTTAAGGGACACCTCTGTAATAGGTACACGCCGCTGTAGTAAGACACACGTTCCTGTGAGGGTTGGGACTAGTGATGTCCCGATGATCGATTATAATCGAAAAAACAAATAAATTCGATTTATCGGAGAAATACCAAGAAAAACAACAAGGAATCTGTACTCACGATGTGCTGAAATTGGAATATGACAAGTAGAGCATCAAGTCCCCTGCAGGGGCCCGTGCAGAAACATCGGTAAAGTTAATGCTAATTGTTAAATGCTACACTTTACGACTAAATGTTGAATGTTAGCGAGAGTAGCGTTACAGAAACATCAGTCGCATGCTACGACACTTACTTACTATAAATAAAGCGCAAGCAAGTCTTGTTTCCAATGTTGTTTACAATGTTTTAACTGTTTTAATAAAGCATTTAAACGCATTTCTTTTTAGAATGATTAAATACTGGTTATTAGGAACAAGACATGATAAATACATACAGCAAACCTTCACAGAGTTAATACATGATCAATTAAAACATGACCTAATATTTGAATGCTATGTATAATGTAATATACAAAGTAAGATTAAAATTAATCTATGCATTATTCAAACGGCGATTATCCGATTATCAATCGATTATCGATCGGTTTACGGGAAAAAACCGATAATCGATTATGAATATCCAGCCGATTCCATCAACTATTAGGACACCCTTGGGTGAGTAAGGGTGTGTGTGTGTTGATGTAGGGTGTGTGTGTGTGGGGGGGAGGTTCTTTCTCCAGTCACCGTTGTGTACAGGTTCGGAACGCGGCCCCGACCGGTCCGGCGATTTGTTAAATGAAATAGCCGTTCGTGTTGAGCACGCATTGCACCTTCTTTGAGCATCACGGAAGAGGGGATATGGGCAAAGGGGGAGGGGAGAGGAAGAAGGGCAGTGAAAGAGGAGAGAATGAAAAGGTGAAGGGGAAGGGAGGAGGAGAAGAGCATCGTTGAGGAGAAGGAAGGGAGGAGAGGGGGGAGGAAGAGGAGGAAGTAAGGACGAGGACGTGAAAGAGGAGGAGGGAAGGATGACGGAGGAGGGAGAGGATGAGGAAGGCAGGAAGGAGGAGAAGGGAGAGAGAGGAGGAGAAGGGAGAAGGAGGAGGAGGCGGCTTAACCTCCCAGCAACTTTCCCCGCCGACGTCTTTCCTCTCGGGCAGCTTTCCGCTTCTGTCTTCTTCCGGAGCGTCTGCCTCTTTGAGACGAAGCAGGGATGCCACTGAGTGGTTTCCCGCTTCGCTTCCCGTCGCCGCGGCAACGCCTCCGCGGACGCAGCGGCGGGAGAGATGTGCCGCCGGCGTCGACCCGACGACCAAAATACCAAAATCGACTACCAAAATCGACGAAAACCGAATTTGCGCGGTGGTGCGCTGGTGCTGCCATCGTGTGGCGGCCTGCGGAATCTTTCGTGTGACGAGTCATGGCTTCGCGCTTTTTGTCCCTGTCGGATGAGCAGCCTCTTGTCTCGAAACTTCTCGTCCCTGCTCGATTCCGCTGACCCTCTCCTCCCCCCGGCTTTCTATCTGGGTACGGGGTTCGACCCGCTCCCCCTCATCCCCCCTGTTTTCTGTCGGGGTACAGGGTTCGAGCCTCCTCCCCCTTCCCCCCGGCTTTCTGTCAGGGTACGGGGTCCGATCCCCCTCCCCCTCCTCCCCCGGCTTTCTATTGGGGTACAGGGTTCGACCCGCTCCCCCCTCCTGCCCCTGTTTTCTCTCGGGGTACAGGGTTTGAGCCCCCTCTCCCCTCCCCCGGTTTTCTGTCAGGGTACGGGGTTTGAGCCTTCTCCCCCTCTTCCCCCCCCTGGCTTTTCTGTCTGGGTTTCGAAGTCCCAAGCCCTCCCCCTCCTCCCCCAGGCGGTGTCCGGTTTCTGTCAGGGTACGTGGTTCGAGCCCCCTCCTCCTCCCCTCGGCTTTCTGTCGGGGTACAGGGTCCGACCCCCTCCCCCTCCTCCCCCCGGCTTTCTGTCTGGGTTCGGGGTTCGACCCCCTCTCTTCCCCTCCTCCCCTCCTCCCTCCCCCTCCCCGTGGGAGGTCGCGGCGGCGTCTCTCCCTCTCGCTTCAAAGAGTTTGAGCGTGAGGCGTCGCCGCCGCAGCAGCATCCGCGACGAGCGAATCTGAATTGCAGATAGCCGCCGCCGCCGCCGCCGTCGTTGTCGCGGACACCGGTGGGCGGCGGGGCCGGGCGGGTCAGAGAAGGGGCGGGGGAGGGGGTTCGGTCCCTAGATCTTGCCGCCGCGTTGATTTAAGTGGGCTTCTCGGGAGGAGAGAGCGTTGGCGGTAGCAGAGGAGGAGGAGGAGGAGGAGGAGGAGGATGAAGAAGATGAGGAGGAGGAGGAGGA
>NW_014584906.1:0-443 GCF_000485595.1 Priapulus caudatus
TTGTGACAGAAGGGGGTGCTAGCGTAGTTTGTGATAGTAGGGGGTGCTAGCGTAGTTAATGACAGTAGCGGGCGCTAGCGTAGTTTGTGACAGTAGGGGGCGCTAGCATAGTTTGTGACAGAAGGGGGTGCTAGCGTAGTTTGTGATAGTAGGGGGTGCTAGCGTAGTTAATGACAGTAGTAGGCGCTAGCGTAGTTTGTGACAGTAGGGGGCGCTAGCGTAGTTTATGACAGTAGGGGCCGCTAGCATAGTTTGTGACAGAAGGGGGTGCTAGCATAGTTTGTGATAGTAGGGGGCGCTAGCGTAGTTAATGACAGTAGTAGGCGCTAGCGTAGTTTGTGACAGTAGGGGCACTAGCGTAGTTTGTGACAGTAGCGGGCGCTAGCGTAGTTTGTGATAGTAGGGGGCGCTAGCGTAGTTAATGACAGTAGTAGGCGCTAGCG
>NW_014584906.1:2063-2625 GCF_000485595.1 Priapulus caudatus
CAACAGTAACAACAGCAGCAGTAGCAGTAGCAGCAGCGCCAGTAACAGTAATAGCCGCAGCAGTAGCAGCAACAGCATCAATAGTAGTAGCAGCAGTAGTAGCAGTAGCAGTAGCAGTAGCAACAGTAACAATAGCAGCAGCAGCAGTAGCAGTAGCAGCACTAACAGCAGCAGTTAGAAGCAACAGTAGAAGCAGCAGTAGTAGTGGCAGTAGCAGTAGCAGCAGGAGCAACAGTAGCAGCAACAGCAGCAGCATCAGTAGCAGCAGCAGCAGCAGTAGCAACAGTAGCAACAGCAGCAGCAGCAGCAGTAGCAGTAGCAGCACTAGCAGCAGCAGTTAGAATCAGCAGTAGAAGCAGCAGCAACAGCAGCAGCAGTAGTAGTGGCAGTAGCAGTAACAGCAGCAGCAGCAGCAGCAGCAGCAGTACTAGCAGCAGCAGCAGTAGCAGCAGTAGCAGTAGCCGCAGTAGCAGGAGCAACAGTAGCAGTAACAGCAACAGCAGCAGTAGCAGTAGCAGTAGCAGTAGCAACAGCAGCAGCAGTAGCAGCAGCAGCAGTAGCC
>NW_014584906.1:3723-4376 GCF_000485595.1 Priapulus caudatus
AGAAAGGATAAGATATAGACTGCACATAAACATAGACCGTATGTCAACACGCAAACCCTGGGCGCAGCCATATTGGATCATACTGCTGCTGCCGCCTGTCGGGCGAAAACGAGGAATATTCACTTGGGAAAAGAGTTACCGGCGATGACGCAATAATCGTACCAGCCACGGGCGGGTCGGGTTGCGACATCGCAATGAGTCACCACGGCACGGCCAGTTACGGATTGCACAACAGGCGTAGGGGGGGTGTTGCCAGCGAGTATAAAAGGAGCCAAGAATCGCAGCTAGAGGCAGTTATTTTTAGGAAGAAGAAGAGGACGAGGACGAGGACGAAGGAAAGGAGGGAGAGAGAAGCAGCCGAGGACGAGGCGAGAGGAAGAGGCAGTGTGTTTTAGGTACAGGTCCAAGAAGGAGGAAGAAGCAGAAGAAGCCGAGGACGAAGACGAAGGAAAGGAGAAGAAGGACGAACGGGAGGAGAAAGCGAGAGAGGTTTTTTTCAGGATAGGTTGTAGGTGGGAAGGCGAGAGGAAGGAACAGGGAGAGAGGATAAACGCACAGGGTTTTCAGGTAGGTGTAAACCAGAGCCGAACGGGAGAGGGGAATAAAACCGGGCAAAGAACGGCATTCTGGTTGAGCTAGGAGCGACTGCGAGG
>NW_014584907.1:0-262 GCF_000485595.1 Priapulus caudatus
CACTATGCACTATGCACTATGCACTATGCACTATGCACCATGCACAATGCACAATGCACTATGCACTATGCACTATGCACTATTCACTCTGCATTATACACTACAGTGTATGCACTATGCACTATGCACTATGCATTATGCACTATGCACTATGCACTATGCACTCTGCACTATACACTACAGTGTATGCACTATGCACTATGCACTATGCACTATGCACTATGCACCATGCACCATGCACCATGCACTATGCACTATGCAC
>NW_014584907.1:2015-2362 GCF_000485595.1 Priapulus caudatus
TATGCAGTATGCACTATGCACTATGCACTATGCACCATGCACCATGCACTATGCACCATGCACCATGCACTATGCACTATGCGCTATGCGCTATGCACTATGCACTATGCACTCTGCACTATGCATTATGCACTATGCACTATGCACTCTGCACTATACACTACAGTGTATGCACTATGCACTATGCACTATGCACTATGCACTATGCACCATGCACCATGCACTATGCACTATGCACTATGCACTATGCACTATGCAATATGCACTATGCACCATGGTGCATAGTGCATAGTGCATGCATAGTGCACAATGCACCATGCAATATGCAGTATGCACTATGCACTATG
>NW_014584907.1:3580-4375 GCF_000485595.1 Priapulus caudatus
TAGTGCATAGTGCATAGTGCATAGTGCATAGTGCATAGTGCATAGTTGCACTATGCGCTATGCACTATGCACTATGCACGATGCACTCTGCACTATGTACTACAGTGTATGCACCATGCACCATGTTACACTATGCAGTATGTACTATGCATTATGCACTATGCACTATGCACGATCCACTATGCACTATGCACTATGCACTATGCTCTATGCACTATGCACTATGCACCATGCACCATGCACTATGCACTATGCACTATGCACCATGCACTATGCAGTATGCAGTATGCAGTATGCACGATGCACTATGCATTATGCATTATGCACCATGCACCATGGACCATGCACCTAGTGCATAGTGCATAGTGCATACTGCATAGTGCATAGTGCACGGTGCATAGTGCATAGTGCATAGTGCATACACTGTAATGCATAGTGCATAGCGCATAGTGCATAGTGCATAGTGCATAGTGCATGGTGCATAGTGCATACGTGCATGGTGCATAGTGCATAGTGCATACTGCATAGTGCACTATGCACTATGCACTCTGCACTGTGCACTACAGTGTATGCACTATGCACGATGCACGATGCACGATGCACGATGCACATGCACTATGCAGCACTATGCACTATGCACTATGCACTACAGTGTATGCACTATGCACTATGCATTATGCATTATGCACTATGCACTATGCACTCTGCACTGTGCACTACAGTGTATGCACTATGCACGATGCACGATGCACGATGCACGATGCACAGTGCATACACTGTAGTGCATACTGCAGA
>NW_014584908.1:0-4369 GCF_000485595.1 Priapulus caudatus
TGCTATTTATAGCACATGATGTCACCGTGGGAGACACGTGCCGTAAGCTTCTTCATTCATGCAGCTGAGGGAAGTCGCTCTGACGACAAGACGACATGACGTAAGATGTGCAAGCAGCAGCAGCAACAGCAGCAGCAGCAGCAGCAGTGAGGATGCGGAGATGAGGAAGCTGTCACGAAGCTGCTAAGCATCTTTCCTCCTCCTCCTCCTCCTTCTTCTTATCCACCTCCTCCTCCTCCTCTTAATCCTTCTCTTATCTCCCCCTCCTCTTCTTCCTCCTCCTGCTCCCAATCCTTCTCTCTTCTCCCACCTCATCTTCCTCCTCCTACTCCTAATCCTGCTCCCTTCTCCCACCTTCTCCTCATAATCCTTCGCTTCACCTCCTCCTCCTCCTTCTCCTCCTCCTCCTCCTACTACTACTACTACTAATCATTCTATTTTCTTCTTCCTCCTCCTCCTCCTCAGTCCTTCTCTCATCTTCCACCTCCTCCTTCTTCTCTTACTGATAATCATTCCCCCTCTTCCTTTTCACACTCTTCTTCCCTCATCATCTTCCGTCTTTGGCAGTTTGGCTACACGATCCCTCCCCATCCATCCTCTTCCCCATGCTCCCCGTTCCCCTATTACTCCTTCTCTTCTTCCTCCCCACCCTTCTCCTCCTCTCTGCACTCCTACTCACATTCTCTTCTTTGTCCCCCACCCTCCCCGTCGTGTGTAACTAGTGTTCGCTTGAATCATTAACGAACGACGACAAGGATTGGCATAATGGAAGCCGCAACCCCCGCTCTCTCTCTCTCTCTCTCGCTCTCTTCTCCTTCTCAGCTCTCGCTCTCGCCTCTCGCCTCTCGGTCCTCGGTCTCGTCTCTGCCTCTCGCTCCTGTCTCTGTCATCTGTCTCTGTCTCTGTCTCGATGTCTCTGATCTCTGGGTCTCTGTCTCCTGTCTCTGTCTCTCTCTCTTCTCTGTCTCTCTCTCTCTCTCTCTCTCATCGCGTCTCATTCTCTCTCTCTCTCATCTCTCTCGCTCTCGCGCTCTCTCGTCTCTCGCGCTTCGCTTCTCTCTCTCTCGCTCTCTCTCTCCATCTCTCTCTCTCTCTTCTCTCTCTCTCTCTCTCGATGCCTCTCTCTCATCTGGCCTGCTCTCTGCTCCTCGTCTCTCCTCTACGTCTCGGCCCTCGCCGCTCTCTCTATTCTCTCCCCGACAGTGCATTCATGCTTGTCAAAGCGGAAAGCGAGTGACGTTGCCCTAAATCATGACGTCATCATCGCGCGACGAAATTAACTTACATACATGTGCGTAATGCGTGCACTTATAATTAGCTGCTTAATAGGGTGGTGTCCATCCCAGTGTAGGGAGCGGTAGTGGGATACACGGAGATGGGTAATCACAGTGCTCAGTGCGCCGGGCCCAGAACTTTGATGTTGCAGGGATGGGTGGGGGAGGGGGGTCGACTGGGGAGGCGTGTATTAGAGGTTGGGGAAGTAGAGGGAGATTCGTAACCCTTCTCGCCCCGCACCAAACACCAATATTTAGCGCCTTCCTTGCTCTTCCTCTCATTGCATACCAGCCTACCCCATTAAACCACTGCTCCTCATCCTCCCTAAGGAGTACCTCTCCTTCTCCATGTACTACCAATCCTTCCCTGAGTGTTCCTCTCCTTGGGCACCACCCCTCCCTCCCCCCAACCTTTAGCTATCCCGGCCCAAGGACTAACCCTTCCTCCCCAAGTACCTCCTCTAAATATTACCACTCTCCTCTTCCTGGGCACTACCCTTCCCCTCTAGCCACTACACCTCTCTTCCTAAGGACCGGCCCCTCCCTCATTACTGTCTAGACCCCTCCCCTGATTACGAGGTAGCAGACACCTGCGGGGAAGCAGGCCGCCCCCCCCCGCGTCACAGTCATCGAGAGAGAGCGAGCAGAGAGGAAGCATGCATGCATTACTTAAAGCGAGCATTCATCTTGATGCGCATGTTGAACCACAGGTTCATAGCAGCAGCGCGGCGGGGCCGGGCACTGGCAGACGTCAGGGCTTCACTGTAGCAGAGGTCGAAATTAGACGGTCAATCCCGATATCCGCGGGCATAGTAGATTCTTGTGTTGATACCAATTTCAAGAGTGGTCCCGCCGGATAGTAAAAAACATGGCTCAAAATCAGGATAAATGGTGGCTTGCAGCCATATTGCAAAGCGCAAGCTACAGCGTAGGGCCGATTGCTTGAATCATAATGTGATGTGTATACACTTGTATCAACGCGAACCAGACAATGGGGTCTATACAATACGTCATGCAGTACTGTACTGTGCATATCTGATGAATCTGTTTTCATGTTGATTATATAATAATTACATTACATATAGTAATTTTCAAATGCTATTATGTGCATATTTATCAGAATTATTGACATACGCACAACATTGCTTGAAAATTATATATCAAAAAATGGCAATACCAGATCTATTTAGGGGGATTACCAGATTTCACAATACCGGGCTATGCCCGAATGGATACTAGCGGATATTCGATGAAATAAAAGATGAATAAGGAATCGAATAACACAATCCAAGCGCAATAAGGATAAATAAGGATAATAAGGAATAGAGAAAATCATAAGGAATAAGGATAATAAGCGAATAGGAAAATCTAAGGAATAAGGAATAAATAAGATAAGTAAGAAATAGGAAAAAACATCAAGCAATAAGGATAATAAGGAATAATAAAGGAATAGAAAAGACTAGAATAAAGGTATAAATAAAACTACAACTTATCGACCCCTGTCTAGCCATGCAACGGACGGCTCATCGCCGTGCGACGTCAGCAAACGCGGACGCGTCTTCCCCACAGTCGCTTTACATCTAAAGTCACAAGTTGCATCGTTTTTCCGCTCGAATGTAAACAACACCGATACACTTCCTAACTTTAAACACAGGTTGACATAAAAATGATAAATCGTCCAACAGTAGTGAGATTAACTAGTATAGTAGTTGTTGCTAACAATAATAATAATAATATGATAATGCATAATGCTCAATGCATAATGATAAGATGATAGTGATAATGATAATGATAAGTGAATAATGATAATGCTAAATGATAAGTGATAATGATAGTCGATAATGATAAGGCATAATAATATAAATGATCAATGAATAGTGATAATGATAGATGATAGTGCATAATTGATAAGATAACTAATAAATGATAAGCTAATGATCAGAATGACATAATGATAATCGCTAATCTAACAATAATGATATGATAATAATCAATAATATGCAGATAACAGTACCAGTAGAAAAGTCACGAAGCATGCCATGCTCTGCCATCGTGGTGCTAGCTAGCACGATTCACGATCCATAAATTACATACTACTTTAATTAAATTTAATTAATTAAATACTTTAATTAAATACATACTATTTAAATTTAACACTCACCTGTCAGGCACTCGGCCATATCTGCCGGGGTGACGGAGAAGACAGAGATAGAGGGGGGAAGTGTCCGTTCTTCTCGCCAATAAATACTATGTACAACCACAACACTGCGCCACCAACACACAACCGTGCCACGCTGCGTGTACTCGCTCTCTCGTCTGTTCACCGACTGCGTCTGTCTGTCTATCGATGGAGGCCACTGACGATCACTCCATCACATCACACAACCAATAGCGTAGCGGGTTCACACCTGCAAGGAAATGTTCAGGATTACTTAGTGAAGGAAGATTAAACGCAAAACAAACGCGCAGGCACGCACGCAATATGTAAAACCTAATGATGAGCAGGGTATCGCTTTACTATAATAACTACACACATAAAATACACCCACACCGCCACACGCTCTGACACCGACACGAACAGGAACGAACAGACAGAACGAGAGCGAGATGGCAGAGAGAGAAGACCGAGACAGACACATGCATCGGACGTCACGACGCCACCCACGCCGCACGCACGCCCCGCCCGCCGCCACGCACACACACACACACACACACACACACACACACACACACACACACACACACACACGCACAGAGAGAGGGAAAGAGAGAGAGAGACGAATGAGAAGAACATTCGGCAATGACCTTAACCTTAACCAGCAGCCGCTGAAGGCCACGCTAACAGCACGCCTACGGCAGCTCCGTACTCAGTAGCAGCTCACTCACACACACACAACAGCTATAATCCACAAATAACTCTTTACTCTCGAACCAGGATGTTTTATTACACCTGCTCCCTCCCTCGCTCACGACCAATATAACAGCAGTAGTGTAGCAATAGTAGCAGTAGCTCTACCGGTGTAACCCCTTTGCTCCCGCTTAGGGGTCGAGCGAAAGGGTTACATCCGTGGAGCTATAACAGCAGTAGTGTAGCA
>NW_014584909.1:0-371 GCF_000485595.1 Priapulus caudatus
GAGAGAGAGAGAGAGAGAGAGAGAGAGAGAGAGAGAGAGAGAGAGAGAGAGACAGCACACGCGAACGAGCGACAGGTTTGCAAAAGGCCAGGGAATCGATAAAACAAAAAGCGGGGATTGTTTGCAATCGAACACCGTCGGTTTATGAACCACGAAAGGAAACGCGGACTGAGGGGCAATCGTGTGTGAGAATGACATCGCAGTCCACGCGCCTCGTCTAATCTTGACCGCCTCGTCGGTTTCGGCAATATGTGTGTTCATCCAGCGGCGCAGCGCTCCTTTTTCTGCTCTTTCTCTATCTCTCTCTCTCTCTCTCTCTCTCTCTCTCTCTCTCTCTCTCTCTCTCTCTCTCTCTCTCTCTCTCTCTTCTC
>NW_014584909.1:2007-2587 GCF_000485595.1 Priapulus caudatus
GTGTGCGCGCGTGTGCGTGCGTGTGCGTGCGTGTGCGTGTGGGTGCGTGCGTGCGTGTGCGTGGTGTGTGTATGTGTGTGCGTGTGTGTACGTGCTTGCGTGCGTGTGTGTGTGTGTGTGTGTGTGTGTGTGTGTGTGTGCGTTCTTACGCGCGTGCGTGTGCGTGCGCGCGCGTGTGTGTGTGCGTGCGTACGTGTGTATACGTGCGTTCGTACGTGTGTTTGGCGTGAACAAGCGCACAGGCTGTCGTCTCTACGTTCTGTAAATTCACTGCACTATCCCATCAGCAGCTTGTCACCCGACGCCATTGAGCAAATTTTGATATAATATTATTATGATATATGATAACCAGAAGTCCCTGAATAGAGACCCTTTTCCCTATTCAAGTACTCCTGCTATAACATATATTAGAGTGAATGATGACAAATTTGTCATATTCACTCCTGCATATACGTGTGTGTGTGTGTGTGTGTGTGTGTGTGTGTGTGTGTGTGTGTGTGTGTGTGTGTGTGTGTGTGTGTGTGTGTGTGTGTGTGTGTGTGTGTGTGTGTGTGTGTGTCGTGTGTGTGTGTGTGTCGGT
>NW_014584909.1:3892-4369 GCF_000485595.1 Priapulus caudatus
GAGAACAGGCACATGCGCTTGTATGCACGCACGCACACAAGAACAGGCACATGCGCTTGTATGCACGCACGCAAGAACAGGCACATGCGCTTGTATGCACGCACGCGAGAACAGGCACATGCGCTTGTATGCACGCACGCACACAAGAACAGGCACATGCGCTTGTATGCACGCACGCAAGAACAGGCACATGCGCTTGCATGCACGCACGCAAGAACAGGCACATACGCCTGTATGCACGCACGCAAAAACAGCATACAAGCGCATGTGCCACGCACGCAAGAACAGGCACATGCGCATGTATGCACACACACAAGAACAGGCACATGCGCTTGTATGCACGCACGCAAGAACAGGCACATGCGCTTGTATGCACGCACGCAAGAACAGGCACATGCGCTTGTATGCACGCACGCAAGAGCAGGCACATGCGCTTGTATGCACGCACGCAAGAACAGGCACATGCGCTTGTATGCA
>NW_014584910.1:0-4369 GCF_000485595.1 Priapulus caudatus
TACATGTGGGTATAGAACGATTTGTTATACAGTAAGTACAGTTGTATGCAGTTAAAAATCCTAGAGGCTACTGTCCCTTTAATTGCTAGCGAAGTTAAGATTAGCCAACAGGAGCTATATAGGTCATAGGCCTAGAATAGAATATACATATTTATATAGGCCCCTATTGTTCTCATGTGCTACATGGCATGTGGTCCTCCCTGTATGTCCAGCAGCGTACAGTCAATAAAAGCGTACAGCGCGTACAGTCAATAAAATAGTATTTTTTTAAATTAAATATTAAAATGAAGAGCAAATACTTGTCGCAGCAAGCTTGCCAAAAATAAATCCCAATGCTCCTCTACAATAATGATAGGTTCATAGAAATCGCAGCCCAAAACAACATATGTAGGACGCATTACTTGGACTGCATGCGATTCCTCTGGATAGGGCCCTTATCGGTAATTAGATTTAAAGGGCCGGGACAGTAAGCCTCTACGGATTTCTACTACGGAGCGGCACAAGCCTGTACCTTACTGTATAACAAATCCGTGGCTACACCACACGTACCTGTCTGTCTACCAGATACCCTAATTTTAAATCTGTCTCATGATTAACTTACCACATCCCACCGCTACAAACATTTGAAACGGCGCCCGATAACACGCCGCGACCCGCTGCTGCACCACCGCCCCCCCGCGACCCCCCGCCCCCCCCCGAAAAGTTCTGGCGTATCTCTCGACCAATCTTATTTCTTGCACCCCAGTTACAGACGGCGAGGCTAATTGACAAAGCAGTGCACATCGTATACCGGTAGTTATGGTCTCTTAAATACTTAACCGAACGATATTCATTTTAGGCAACTTTGATCCATATTATAACTGACACTACTATGTCGTCTTTACAGATATTCGACAATCCTTTTCGCCGCTTCTCTAAATGAATGAAAACGAAACCCACCCCGGGGCCCTCGGGCTGTATAGCCCTTGCGCTGGGAAAGTGGCTCTTCGCGGCAACTTATCCGATCCGTGCGCTCCTCTGACCTGGCGCCCACCGTCCGTCTATCAATCAAACTGTACGCTTCGTTTAGTTCCTTCAACAACAAACACAACAAACCAATGAGTGTTCCCTAACTGGTCCGATTGGAACATGCAAACCTTTTCATGTCAGCGTCAACTTACCCTCACTCAAATTAGGGCTGACCAACTCACACGCCTCAGAACCCCTAGACGCTAACACTCTCCTGTTAAAAATCAGCCCCGTATATGGGCATCACTGGCTGATCATCCATGTATGTTACAGTTAAAACTGACCGCATCTGCCAATGCACATATTATTTACGCACTCATTATTCAGCAACCATCCGCCCATCTACGAATTAACCATATCACTTTAAAAATTGCAATACAACCCATGGCTCACCGCCAGTCAGCTTGATACGACTACAACATTAAACTATCACATATCAATTACACATAATAATACATCTACTACGTATTGATTGCAACACGAGTGCTAGTGGGGCATGCGTGTACTGCGCTACCGACGCCGCCGTGTCTAAATGGCCCACTCATAAACTACACGACCCGCATAACTATAACACCCATCGCGGTACCATTGATCCCGCAGATTGTGTAAGAATACAAGAACATTTTATCAATACCTCCTCTCCTTTAATTCAATCCCGATCTGGACACAGCGGCCTCTCGGCTACGGACAACGTACTCACCGCGCGCCAGGTGCAGCCGCGCGCCCGGCGTTGAGCGACGCGACCGGGGTAACGACATGCTAGGAAAGCTAGCAAGTACCGGCTTGGACAACATGCGTGCTCACAGAAGGCCGCGCTGTAATGAAAAGGTTCGATCGACCGCAGCCGAAAACAGTGAACACCGCAGAACGATGGTGGCCGTTTTTACGCTGCCGCGCCGCGGCCCCCGCGGGGCGCGTCGTAACCGTATGCAAGTCGTGCCTCGACGAAACGTCACAGAGCGTTGCAGCGCACTCTCAGGCTGTTGTCGCGGCGCTCTCGCCCCGCGCGTTATGGCCGGGTCGACATAGAAGCCGGAGCCCGGCGTTCTCGCCATTCCCATCCCACAACCTGCACTGACCCCGCGTACTCTGTACGACCGTCGCGGTCCGGTTGTGCGCTATCAGCGACATTCGCTCGCGTTTTTTCATCGCTCGCAGAGCTCTTCCAGGGTGCCGCCGTGCGACCGCGACTCCGACACATTCGCGGCGCCGGTGCCGCTACCACTCGCGCCCGTCGCGCCGCCCAGAAATCTTGTACCTACGGGCCTTTGATGGCTTAGCTTTCTGGCCCGCTCGGAGCTGATCCTAAGGCTTGTGCCTACATCAAATAGTCCTTGCCTATACCAAGTTCTTACTCTAGGTAGTTCTACATCACCACGTTTGCGTCTGACCACGAAACTCGAGATGCACTTCCTCGGTGAACGCTTGACACCGTACAACATTGCTTGCGCCTAGAAAGGGCCATAGATGGACCTGGATGGCTTTACTCAGCCAGCATCCTCAGACCGTGATAAGCCCGCTGGTTTACACGATACCTATGAAGCGACCGTAAAATTAAGCAGCCTTCCCTGCATACTACCTTCCTAATGCACCTAGATGACTCACTGAACTCTGAGAACTTCATTGCATGCGGGTATGGCTCACCGGTATAATGGTATCCCAGGACCAATTACCCCCATCGCCATTCATCCCTGGCACACCTTTACCCCCGCAATTACCCCCACAAATCGCATTCACCCCCCGGCACATTCTACGTCGCCGGACCATTACCCCGGCACAAATTACCCCCCCGACATCTTACATGCCACTTGGTGTCTTATTCTTCATCTGTCGACACAGTGAAGCAGGCCACCCGCGTGAGGCTCGCACGGAGGGCAAGGCTGCGTGGAGGCCAGGAGGGGAGAAGGTGTGGAGAAGGCTGGTCTGGACGGAGGCAGACGACGAGAGCGCTGGCAGGACGGGGAAAAACCCGTGTGCGACATGAGGAGCGGCGGCGAGGTGCGACGCCGCACGGCAGGAGGCGGCGGACGCAAGGTGAAGACGAGCCGAGGATGGAAGCGACGCATGAGGATGGTGGCTGGACGAGGAGAAGAGGAGGATGGGGAAACGTGGGGAGTGGTGGACGGGGGAGAAGGTGGCGGGCGAGGAGAGGGGGAGAAGAAGGTTGGAGGAGGAGGAGGAGAGGCACCGAGGAGAACGGTAACGGACAAGGGAAGAAGGCGGTGAGCGGCGTGGCCGGAGAAAGAACGAACGAGGAGAGAGGTGCGAGAGGCCACGAAGCACGGAGCGCTCGCAGGAGGTAGAGAAGGGAACGGCAGGTAGTGAGCGGCCAGGCTGGTGAGCGGGAGGGTGGTGGCCTCGGAGGGCAGGGACGGAGGAGCGCAGAGAGAGAGGTGGACACGGTGGAACGGAGAGAAGATGGAGGAGGAGGCGCGGAGAACCGTGGGGAGGCACGCACCGCGGCGGCCGCTGGATGAGTGTAGAGGAGGTAGAGGGCGCCCCCCTCTACCCCCTTCCTCCCCACCCTCTCTCTGCCCTCTCCTCTCTCACCCTCCTCTCCTCCTCCTCACTCCACCCTCTTTCCGCTTCCTCTCCTCCATCTTTTCACACCACCACCTTCTCCCTCCTCCACCCACAGTGGCCGCTCGCGCTATCTCCTCCACTTCCTCTTCTTCTCCTTCTCCTCCCGCCACCCTTCCTTCCTTCCTCCGCCACCGGTGCCATCTACGCTTCTCCCTTCCCGTCCTCCTACCTCTCCTCTCCTCTCCGTCCTCCACCTTCTCCCCCCTCTCCCTCCTCCACCCTCTCTCACCCCCCTCCTTCCTCGCATCACCCTTCTCCCCACGTTCTCCCATCCTCCATCTCCTCCTCCCCCTCCTCCAGCGTTCTCCCCCTGCCTCTCCACACTTCTCCCCCTCATCCTCCACCACGGTTTCTCCCTCCTACCTTCCTCTCGCTCCTCCTCTCCTCTCCTCCTCCTCCCAGCCACCTCTCACCCACCTTCTCCCGCCGCTCGCTCCTCCCACGCCACCTTCTTCCCTCCTCCCTCGACCTCCTGCCTGTACTCACTGTCCAACAATGATAATAAACACCAAGTGAAGTAAATGTCCGCGGAGGGTAATTGTCGCGGGGTGGTAAATCGTCGCGAGGGGTAGATTGTCCGGGGGGTAATTTTCGGGTGGGTAAACTGTCGGTCGGGGTAATTGTCCGAGGGTCAAATGGATGGAGGGTAATTGTCCGCGGGGGTAATCTGTCCGGGGGTTGAAATAGATCCGGGGGTATTCTGGTCCTAGAACACCGGGCTCACCTACATTCTGATGTATCGATTGCTAGCTAACGGGATAAACAGTGATGGACTAGG
>NW_014584911.1:0-884 GCF_000485595.1 Priapulus caudatus
TTCTTCATCTAACGCACTCTTTCTCTCTCCCTCCGCCCTCCCTCTCTCTCTATCGCCTTCATTCCATTTCTTCCCCTCTTTCCCTCGTTGTCTCACCCTCCATCATCGAAATCTTTACTAAGCACGCTCGAACGATGTCTTGTGCCGCCCTCACCAACACAAACCACAACAACAACAACAACAACAACAACAACAACAACATCTGCAGCAACAACAACAACAGCAACAACAACAGCAGCAGCAGCAGCAGCAGCAACAGCAACTATAAGAACAACAACGAAGAAGAAAAAGAAGAAGAAGAAGAAGACGCACGCATCCATCGGTCGTACCCACGCGCACGCATACCTGCGCGTGCGCCCCCCTCCCCCCACCCCGTGTAGTCGCATGCAGCGCACGTAGCGACCCAGTAAAGTATTTACGCGCGCCGTACATCTCTCGCTCTCTCTCTCTCTCTCTCTCTCTCTCTATGCTTTCTACGCTGCACCATAGATATATACACCCCACGTAGTGTATAGTGTATACTAGTGTATGTGTGTAGTGTGTAGCACTCGTAGTGTTGTATATATCTATGGCTGCACGCACTAGCTTCCTATACTGTATGGCTCACGGCGCGTTCCGCACAACATTCACGCACGTCTCTCTCTCTTTTTCTTTCTCTCCACTCACGCAAGACTCGGGAAGTCGGCGTCTGATGAGCACCGCTGCGGACGGCTTGCTCGGAGAAACGTATAACTAGCTGCTCCTCCGTCCGTGCACGTGCACACACACATGCACACACACACACACACACACAAACACACACACACACACACACACGCACGCACGCACGCACGCACGCACGCACACACACACACACACACGCAGACGCACACACACACACACGT
>NW_014584911.1:1800-3674 GCF_000485595.1 Priapulus caudatus
CTCTCTCTCTCTCTCTCTCCCTCTCTCTCTCTCTCTCTCTCTTTCTCTTTCTCGCTCTCTCGTGTGCGCTCTCTCTCTCTCTCTTTCTCGCTCTAGCGCCGCACGCTTTCTCTCGCTCTATCTCTTTCTTTCTCTCCTTCTGTCTACGCCGCACCGCCGCGGATGGCGGTAGGGTGATTGGGAATTCGAATTCCGGATCCGGAAGTGAGCCGACCAGTTGCTCGCCTGGTTAACATCCGGGTTATAGCGACGTACACTCAACCGACCTGTAAGTAGAAAAACAAAGCAGCAATGAGATCTTTTCATCGGGGAGTGAAGTCCGTACGATTCCTACCCCCACTAGGGAGGCATGAATAACATTATTTTAACGAGCGCTTCCGGCGGCAATTCACCATAAGTTTTTCTTACAGTTTGCAACGACGATTTTATTATTTTAAACATTCTTAATGAAAATAAAGTACATCGCAAAATTTAAATTCGTATGTGACCATCGTCAGGCAAACTGTCACTCTGTTTTGGATCGAGAAATTTCCGTATGACATAAAGATTAATGTTGTTCACGTCGTAATGCGTCGTACACACTTTTAGCTCGCACTACGTGAACGTAGAGAAGAAACCTGGTCGCTGCGTTTGTATTCGTGCAGAATAGAGTACAAATAAACTCGATATAAAACGCATTCATCACGTATTTTTCAAAAAAAAAATCCTTCGTGCTTCATCTTAACAGGGTATGTAATCGGATTAATGACACGCATTACTGCAGCATCTGAATGATTTATCTCGCGATGTTTTATGTATGAAGCATGAAAAGTTTCGTTAAGGCCGCCGCACCACACAGCGCGATTTTTACAAAGCGATGAAGCGATGAATGGATGAAAAGCGATGAGCTGGTGCCGCGAATCATATTGTAGACACGATTTTATTTTATCCGGGTGATACGTATCCAGAATCAAAAGACATGTTTGATTTGAACCGATCGAGCCGATGAGCCGATGATTCCGATTTTAAGGCCGCCGCAACACCTACATCGCTTCATTCGTATTTAAAAATCGGCCTGGTGTGTGCGCGCCCTTAATGCCGGCCTTTATGCGTCTATTTTCGAGTTGTATGCGAGGGGAGTCACAAGGTATAGTCGACGGCCATTTAAATCGACGGGGTGGGAGTAAGAATAAACAAAACTATCTGTGTACACAAAACCATACACGATAACTCGTATCATAGAGTTTATGACGCCTCGAACACGCGTGTAAACAACATCATAAAGTTATCGTGCGAGGAGCGAGGATGCAGTCGGAACCATTTACTGTAATGGGACGAATCTAACACGCGCGATCTTTCCGTGGCGAAAATGCCGTTACGGCATATATACATGATCCACATTGCGAGCGTTTTTCTTTCGGAATGATGACATTACGCGAGCGTTGTTATCTAATAACTAACGCTGTCACTCATCGCAACGGCCCAACGTCTCCTATTGACACCTAGTTCACTGAACCAATGACCCCGTCTGTCTCCCTCTAGTATTCTTCTCTTCCTCCTCCTCCTCCTTCCTCCCCTTTCTCTTCTCTTCCTCCTCTTCCCCCACCTCCTCTTATTCTTTCTCCTCCTACCTCCTCCTTATCCGTCCTCTTCTTCCTCCTCCTCCTCCTCCTCCTCTTCTTCTTCCTCCTCCTCCCCGTCCTTCTTTTTCATCCTCTTCCTTCTCCTTCCTCCTCCTCCTCTTCCTCTACATCCTCCTCCTCCTCATCTTTCTCCTTCCTCCTCCTCCTTCTACTCCCCCACCTCCTCTTCTTCCTCCTCCTCCCCCTCCTCTTCGTCTTCCTCCTACACCGAGCGCGTGAGTCATCGCATCCGAAACGCAATCAATCGGATTG
>NW_014584911.1:3687-4368 GCF_000485595.1 Priapulus caudatus
CTCCCCCACCTCCTCTTCTTCCTCCTCCTCCCCCTCCTCTTCGTCTTCCTCCTACACCGAGCGCGTGAGTCATCGCATCCGAAACGCAATCAATTGGATTACAATTTTCCGGCGCTCATTGTAGCTTATTAGTCGGCTGGGATCATTTACATAAACCTCGCATTGTAAAACGCGCTAAGAATCGTTGAGTTCTGTTGAAGCCCAGCTAAATGTCACACGCGCGAGAGCGCAGCGGCGGGGGTGGATGACCCCCCTCCGCCGACTTTCTTTACCTTCGAGATGAGAACAATATCAAACTACTAACATTTACTGCGACGGGTTCGTTAGGACTCTAGCGGGCAACATAAAACTGCGGAGTGTGTAGATCTGTTAGATCGTATCGGAGTGTAGATCGCGAGAGAACACCGCGCGCGCGCGAGTGCTGCACTTATATCCCGATTAGATGACATCGCACGCACGATGCGGAGAAGGAGATAGCTCCGACGCCAAACACGATTAACGTGAGGAAATCTGTTATATATGTATATCTATATATAGCAGCAGATCGACAAGTAATATCTGTCATCAGCTCTGGCAATATTATAGTATAGCGACAGTATGTAATTATGTTACAACTCGCATATGCACGCATTGTACAATATATATATATATATATATATATATATATATATATATATATAT
>NW_014584912.1:0-473 GCF_000485595.1 Priapulus caudatus
CGTAGACTGGTGGTAGATGCCAGTGGGTACATGCGCGCCCCCTGGTGGCAGTGGTGGGTGTGAGCGTAGACTGGTGGTAGAGGCCAGTGGGTACATGCGCGCCCCCCTGGTGGCGGTGGTGGGTGTGAGCGTAGACTGGTGGTAAATGCCAGTGAGTACAGGCGCCCCCTGGTGGCGGTGGCGGGTGTGAGCGTAGACTGGTGGTGGCTGGATGCACGAGGGGCAGGCACGAGTGAATGTTGTCGGAAATGTTTTCTTTTATGTAATGATGCGACATTCTTGAAGTGTGCTCACTCTTTCACTTCTCCCACCCCCTCTCTCATTCTCGTCTTTTTTGACTCCCTTGCTGTCTTTCTCCCTCCGTCCCTCTCTTCCTCTCCCCCTTCTTCCCTTCTTCCTTCCTTCCCTCCGTCCCTCTCTTCCTCCCTCCCTCTCTCCCTCCCTCCCTCCCTCCCTTTCTCTCTCCCTCCCTC
>NW_014584912.1:1738-2077 GCF_000485595.1 Priapulus caudatus
CCCTCCCTCCCTCTTTCTCTCCTTCCCTCCCTCCTTCCCTCTCTCTTGCTTCATCTTGTTCTTCATTGTTACAGCAGGTTCTCACGCTGCCTCACCGCCGACTTGTCTGCTACTGCCGTCTCTACGAGGTTCCCGATCCGAACAAGAAGGAGAAGTCGGGGCTTCACCAGCGCGAAGTCTTCCTCTTCAACGACCTCATTGTGGTGAGTGTGCCGGGCAGAAAGGAAGATCAGGGGGAGGGTGAGGGAGAGTCGGAAGGGAGGGTTGATCAGTGGAACGAGAAAGGTCAGACCTGAACCAATGCGAGTCCTACTCTTCAATAAGTATATATATATATAT
>NW_014584912.1:3783-4366 GCF_000485595.1 Priapulus caudatus
GAGAGAAGGAAGAGAGAGAGAGGCGAGAGAAGGAAGAGAGAGAGAGGCGAGAGAGAGAGTGAGAGAGAGGCGAGAGAAAGACAAGTGTGAGCGTGAGTGAGAAGGATAGATAGAGAGAGGTGGTAGAGAAAGGGAAGGGTGTGAGTGAGACCGAGAGAAGGAGAGAGGGCAACAGAGAGAAAGGGGAGAGCCGACGCGCTATTGCGTTTCTATTGCACACACCTGACACAGAATTACACGGACTTTTCTCGCATGAAGCTAGATAGCAATGTGCACCTTCGTTTCCTTCGCCTCTCTCACTCACTCCTTTATTCTTCCTCTCTTTACCTCTTGCTCTCCTCATTTCCTCTCCCCATCACGCGCGCTCTCTCTCTCTCCTCTTACCTCTCTCTCCCTCTCCTCTTACCTCTCTCTCCTATTCTCTGCCATTCTCACTCCACCCCGGCTCCTTTCATTTCCTCTCTCCGTCACGCTCCCCCTTTCTCTCCTCTTGCCTACCTCTCTCTTCCTCTTACCTCCCCCTCTCTCCTCTTACTTCCCTTTCTCTCTCCTCTTACCTCCCCCTCTCTCCTCTTACCTCCCT
>NW_014584913.1:1788-2128 GCF_000485595.1 Priapulus caudatus
CGCGTGTAACTTGATGTGAGCTTGCGTAGAGCGCGTGTAACTTGATGTGAGCTTGCGTAGAGCGCGTGTAACTTGATGTGAGCTTGGACGGCGATTGAAGAGCGCAAGCTTTTATACACGAAAAGGTCCAGGTATTTTTTGACACACTTGGGCGCGTAAACTGATTGGGTAGATCTTTCTTCGGGGATTTAACATTAATTGCCGGAAAATCCCGGCCCAGCACTCATATCTTATAGCAAATAGAGATAACTAGAGAGAAAGAGTGCGCGCGCGCGCGTGTGCGCGTGTGTGTGTGTGGGTGGGTGGGTGTGTGGGTGTGTGTGCGTGTGTGTGTGTGTGT
>NW_014584913.1:3869-4366 GCF_000485595.1 Priapulus caudatus
ATAGATAGATAGATAGATAGATAGATAGATAGATAGATAGATAGATAGATAGATAGATAGATAGATAAATAGATAGATAGATAGATAGATAGATAGATAGATAGACAGATAGATAAAGAGAGAGGGAGATAAATACAGGGTGAGAGGAAGAGAGAGAAAGATAGATACAAAGAAGGAGAGAGCGTGAGAAGGGAATGTGTGGGGAAGCAGAGGGAATGTATGATAAAGGGGCAGATAAACAGAGAGTTAGAAAGACCTGAAAATGACGAGAGAATAAAGAGAGAGATGGGTAGAGTGCGCAAGCAAGAGCGAGCGCGAGACTGAGAGAGAGGGAGCGAGCGAGAAAAAGACAGATAGAGAGACATGGGGAGAGAAATATTTACCGGAAATGTTTACTGGAACCATGACTGCATAAACTGCAATACAAGTACTAAACTTACAACTCTATATGACATTCAGGGAGATGAAGTCATGATTATATGGATGAGATTGATGCT
>NW_014584914.1:0-912 GCF_000485595.1 Priapulus caudatus
CGCCCTCTCTTTCTCTCTCTCTCTCTCTCTCTCTCTCTTTCTCTCGCTCGCTCGCTCGCGCTCTCTCTCTCTCTATGTATATATATATATATTAGAAGTAAAATCACGCGGACACCCACACGTGGATTTTAATCAGCAAGCTTTCGAGGGTGTCTCTCTTCATCTGATCTATCTGATCTATCTGATCTATCTGATCAATTCTATCTGATCATAAGTCTGATGAAGCGAGATACTCTCGAAAGTTTGCTGATTAAAATTTGACACCCTATCCTATTTTTCTACATTTTTATGTGTGTGTGTGCGTGTGTGCGTGCGTGCGTGCGTACGCGCGTGTGGGTATGTGTGTGCGCATGTGCGTGCGTACGCGTGTGCGTGCGTACGCATGTGCGTGCGTGCGTACGCGTGTGCGTGCGTGCGCGTGTGCGTGTGCATGCGTGTACGTGCGTGCGCGCGCGCGTGTGTGTGTATACTCCCAGAAGCTGCAGCCACTCATTAAAGTTGAGAGGTTGGTCGGACGCTTTGCGAAGATGACCTACTGGGAGGAGGATGCAGGAGGAGGATGCAGGAGGAGGATGCAGGAGGAGGATGCAGGAGGAGGATGCGGGAGGAGGATGCGGGAGGAGGATGCGGGAGGAGGATGCAGGAGGAGGATGCAGGAGGAGGATGCAGGAGGAGGATGCAGGAGGAGGATGCAGGAGGAGGATCGGCATAGCCAACCTTCCCTCCCTCCCACCGCACAACCGTATCACTTGACCACTCTTGGTCTGACAAGTTGGTCACATATCAGCTGACCATCTTCTAATCGTACCACCGCTTACCCAACAAATGACAACGTCTACCACAACACCGCAATCACCCCTCCCCCTTCTCCCTCCCCTCCCCTTCCCCCTCTCCCTCCCCCTTCCCTCCTCC
>NW_014584914.1:1732-4366 GCF_000485595.1 Priapulus caudatus
GCAGGCGGGGAAGGGGTGGGCAAGCAGGCAGGCAGGCAGGAGAGGGGACAAGCAGGCAGGCGGGGGAGGGGACAGGCAGGCAGACGGGGGAGGGGTGGGCAGGCAGGCAGCGGAGGAGGGGACAAGCAGGCAGGCGGGGGAGGGGGTGGGCAAGCAGGCGGAGAGGGATGGAGGGGGTGGGCAGGCAGGCAGACAGGGGGAGGGGTCGGCAAGCAGGCAGGCAGCAGGTGGGTGGGGGGGGGTGAATGGTGACCATGACCGTACAGGAATCGATACGCTATCGTGCAGCAAACGCTAAAAACGACGGTGATGTCGTACAATGGAGATTTATGAGGCTATTTCTCTCCCGCCTCAATTTCACGCGTTCTTTCCCCAAAAATGGAGAACTCGAGGCGAATGAAACCGCAGCCAGAAGCGCCGGAACGCGACCCCCTCCCTCTCTGTCCCGTGCCCGCACTCCTCGCTGCGTGGACGCGCGCCCGGCCGTCGCGGGCTCCGGGCGACCAAATGTTTTCGCTGCCGCCCCTGTCCGCATGACCATGCCAACCCTTAGCGATTTTTTGCGGTATTCTTGATACGCCGAATTCCATGAATGTCTTTACCGGAGATGTCACGATCAATACCTGAGAAAACTTAGCGATGCTCTTTTTACGACTCGTGAATTTACTGTTTTTTTACATTGTGAGGCCGGCGAGAAATTACTGGCGCATTGTGGGCGCAGCCATATTGGATCACGCGTTTCACGTTTGTTCTCGCTGCGGTGGGATCTATTAGTTAGTCCCCATCACTTATGCGCATAAATACAAACATAAATGGACCGCTTCTGCAAGAAAAGAAAAGCCTTACTATTTTTCGTTGATCGACAGGGTTGGCAGGTCGTGCTTCCCCTCCCTCCTTCCTTTCCCGGTCCCCCTGCCCCGTTCGCCCTCCCTCGCTGCCGCGTTTTCTCTCTCCCCTTCTCCCCCTCCTTCTCGCTGCGTGTTTCGTCTCCCTTCCCCCTCCCTCTCTCCATTCCCCCTCCCTCTCTCTACTTCCCTTTCCCTCGCGTGCGTGGCTTTCTCTTCCCCTTTCCCCGCTCCCTTTCTCCCCTTTCCTCTCCCTTCTGTAAAATCCAGTGGATCGTCACGTGCATGCACGATGCCTCCCACCTTTATGCATTGGCCCCTCGTTTTCTCTCTCCGTTCCCCTCCCTCGCTCTCCTTCCCCTCCCTCTCCCACGTTCCCCTCCGTGTCTCCCCTGCCCCGTCCGTGATGTGGCACCCATGGAGTCCGTCAGTGCATGCCTTATTGGCCCTGGTGTGCGTGGATTTCGCCCTTAATGAAGGCTCTTCGAGCGTGCATGCTCCTCTCAGTCATATCATGGCCATTCGTGTGTCTTACTGGCATCCACAGTGTGTCGCTTGCGCTGTCCGGGGATTGTGGGGAGCCCGTGGAGGCGGGAACGGGAGGAGGCGCGCTAGGCTGGGTGGGGTGGGGGGCGATGCCACGGCAGATAGAATATATAACTGGTCGTCCGCCCCCCCCCCCCCCCTCCGCCTGCCCCCCCCCCCCCCCAAAGAAATTCCATACGTCTTCGTAATCCTGTTGTCCTTTTTGGGGATAGTCTTCTGGTCGTGACATATAGTGCCGGCAGTCTCGGTGTGGGCGAAAGGTGAAATTTGGTCCTCTCCCGCCACGCTCCGGCGGGGAGGGCGAGGCGCTGTATGGCAGTATTCCGAGCTGTACTTGTGGGGGATGTGTCGGGTGGAGGGGCTGGGGGCTCGCTTGCTGAGGTGCGGTGGCTTACGCGGAGGCGGGACGCGGGGGGGGCGCCAGGCACGCTGGTGAATCTTTTATATACTGCTCGCAAGCCGGAGCACTTCGGAGTTAGAAGTGCCGAGCATATTTGGGAGGGCGAGGTGTATGCAGATTCACGATGTACTTTGGGGGATTGTGGGTGGAGGGGTGGGCGCTGGTGGGGGGGGGGGATGCACGCTGCTAGAATATATCTGCAAGAGCATCGAGTTAGAAAGTCAAATTTGGCAGGTCAAAGTACATTACAGCATATTTGGATGCAGATGCACACATGAACGCGGATTCAGGCGTGGACGAAAAACACGTTGTTGGCTGGATGCAGTGTTGTATGGGATGTGTCAGATTGTTTGAGGTGACATTAATTGAGACGAGACGTAATTTTAGAGACAAAATACAGTTGAGACGAGATGCATTGTCGAGACGAGAGACAGGGTTTGACATGAGACCCAGGGTTCGAGACTAGACACCGTGTTTGAGTCGAGACACACTGTTTGAGTCGAGACACACTGTTTGAGACGAGACACACTGTTTGAGTCGAGACACACTGTTTGAGACGAGACACACTGTTTGAGACGAGACACACTGTTTGAGACGAGACACACTGTTTGAGACGAGACATTTAGTTTGAGACGAGACACTTGGTTTGAGATGAGACACTTGGTTTGAGACGCCTACACTTGCTCTCAGGATAATAGCCCTGCTTCTATTCGCCATCTACGTCATCTCTGTAATGTGATATGACATCAGCCTTGGCAGTGTCATGGATACATGTAGAGATTCACTCATCTCTCGCTCTCTCGCTCTCTCTCTCTCTCGCTCTCTCGCTCTCTCGCTCTCTCG
>NW_014584915.1:0-4365 GCF_000485595.1 Priapulus caudatus
GAGAGAGAGAGAGATGGATCCCGGGCGCAATGACACTGTTAAACAGTGTCAAACAATGTGTCAAACAGTCGTATCGCGCGCATCCTTCGTTTTACCCAATTCTTACTCATCTCAACATTTAACCCGCTGATTTTCCTCTTGTCTGAGCGTTACTTTGTCAATTGTGCGTCGGTCCAGAAAGCGATTTCATTGATCGTGATTCAGCGGCCGTTGTTTTCACGAATTCTTTTTGTCGTCGAACGAGAGATGAAAAAGTTGTGAATGTTTTGATTGACTGCGCATGCGCGCTGTGATTTCTCGGAACTGGGCCGCTGTCTAACTCGTCTGTCTGGCGTGCGGCACATTTATTTGTAAATACTTTGCAAAATGATGGTTATCAACAGACTAGCAAAAACCTGAGGACCGTGTGTGCGGGGCGTCTAAATACTTGTCCGTCTTCATTTGATGATGCCGTCGGCACTACGGCTGCCGCTGAATATGTAACAAAAACCAGCGTCGACTTTCGACAGTCCTTGGATGAACGGGAATGAAATCCGACCGAAATTTCAGTGGAAATCCGGCCACCGACTGCGAAGAACACCGCAATGCGAGGGAGAGCGAGATAATGATGCAGGGAGAGAGAGAGGGATTGAGGGAGAGGGAGAGAGGGAGGAAGAGAGAGAGAGAGAGAGAGAGAGAAGATAGAGAGAGGAGGGAGGAGGAGAAGAGAGAGAGCAGTGCGCGCGAATGAGAGGCGGGAAGGCGCCGGCTCGTCTGCGTCGTATTAACTCTTATATGTGTATATAGTGGCGGACCGCGATGTTTGGGTGTCACGCATATATATATAGTATCAGTATATACTATAATGGATATATATATATTCAAGGTGAGCGTACTGATAGGGTTGTCAGTGGTGGAGATGTGAGCCTCGGGAAGGGGGTAGTTTAATCATCATGACGGAAGGCAGTGGAGAGGTTTAGGGAATCCGGTCTTCTACTGTCTGTGTTTGTTCAACACCGCATGTTTATACCCGTCCCGGCTTCCGTGTACGCGCACGCCGGTATACACCGAGCACGTACACGGGCGCAACTAGCGCGCGCAACCCGTTCGGATATGTACCGCTACAGTGCCACCATGCACGCACGGACGGCATAAACACCAGACGACGTCCACTCTACTGCCACATGTGGCAGCAACGCATACAGGTACGTACATGAATGCCGCCCGCTCGCACCGCCGCACGGGCAGCACACTTCAACGTTATAATTTATAATTGCAACGGCGATTCCTGCGAGATATGCGCTAGGCTCGAGGCCATGTACTTCTTAAAGATTTTTCTCAATAGTTTGCTGAATAGCTGTTTGGTCACACTGTCACGTGCTGTGACAGTTGCTGGTGTATTTACTGCGCTGCTGTCTATTTCCGCTGACCGCGAAGCACGATCGTACAGGCCGCTTTCATTGCATAAGAAACGAGTAATGCTCTCCGTGTTGCTGTGTTCGTTTCTAGCAGTGATTAAGAACTTACTCGCTGGTATCACTGAATACACTCGAGAACGAGCACGCAGTAGTTGCCCTGTATACACATGTTCAATGATTACATGTATATATTTTGCACTATATGTAGGTAATTGATCACGATTCGTGCATCATTACACTGTAATCAATATTTTGCTTCTGTGTGTATCCTGTCGTCCGCTTATTGACATGTACATACTTTGCAATCATATGTGCATATTCTTTAGCATTACATGTAACATTCCACATTACACTGTACATAATCGCACACAACGAAATAGAAATTTTAGAGAGTCGCTAATAGAAAGTTTGTTCTATTATCCAGTGATACTGATGTACATATATTTCATATTACATGTCACTTTCCAACATTAAAGTCATATTTCAACTTTAGGCATGTCATATACACATTACAGTTGTACCTATTCCACATTCCAGTGTACATTATCCACATTAGCATGTAGCACTTTCCACTTATCTAGTACACTTTCCTATTTGCATATAAATATTCACATACATGTCCCCTTCACCTTAGCCTGAACATAACTTCCCATTACATGTACGACTTCAACATACATGTACAGCTTTCTATTGCATATAAATAATTCTCACATTTTACCTGTCAATTCCATTTACATGAACATATTCCACATTACATGTACATATTCCACATTACATGTACACTTTCAACATTACATGTACACTTTTCACATTGCATATAAATATTCCACATTTACATGTACACATTCCACATTACATGAACATATTCCACATTACATGTACATATTCCACATTACATGTACACTTTCAATGAATTACTATTGTACACTTCCACATTGCTATAAATTATTCCACATTTACATGTCCCTTCCACATTAATGAACATCTTCCACATTATTAAGTATTCCACATACATGTACACTTGTCAACAATTGATCTGTACACTTTACTCATCATTGTCATATAAATATTCCTTAATATACACATTCCACATTACATATAATACATGTACATATTCCACGTTACATATACACATTCCACCCACATCTCCTGCACTTATTCTACATCTCCTGCACTTATTCTACATTTCCTGTACATATTCTACATGCCTGTACATAATCCTCACTGCGTTTACACAATTCTCACTACATGTACAGATTCTGCAACGCATGTACATGCTCCCTCATCACATCACATGCTCAGCTGTTTTTGTACAATATCTTTAATACATGTACCTACACCGCACCACACTGCACACATTGCGCACTAAATCCACGTAGGCACCCCGCACTACTCGTGCACTTCGTGGCGCATCGCGTGACTGTATGGTAATATGCGTGATTAGCACGAGTACGCTCTTTCCGACTGTTTATATCTGTTTGTTACGGATCTTGAGTATAGGAGAGTACAGTCCGCTATGGCGCGCGTAATCTTACGTCACTTACCCGTCGGGCGTCTGCCGCTAGCAGCGGAAACCCTTTAGAACTTTTTTTTCCACCCGCTTCCCACTTTATAGCGTGTTTTTTGTTAGTATAACTAGACAGTGGCCACGTGTTTCGAATTTTTCGATCGTCTTTATTACGCCGAGGGCGGGGGATGTGCATGTATGCGTGTGTGTGGGGTGTGCGATAGGTCGTTTCCGACGCCGACCGTTGGCGTAATTTTCGGTTTTTGCAAGTTTTGAGTTTTTCGAGGTGCGNTATATATATATATATATATATATATATATATATTCAATGACGTAATGAGGGTTGTCAGGGTGGAGATGGAGACACGGGAAGGGGGTAGTTTAATCATAATGACGGAAGGCAGTGGAGAGGTGGGAGATTCCGGTCTTTACTTATGTGTTGTTCAAACCACCGGCAATGTTTAAACCCGTACCGCTTACGTGTACGCGCACGCACGTATACACGCATGCACGTACACGCGCACACGCGCGCAACACGTCGATATGTACACCTACATGCCACATGCACGCACACGCATAACACGCAGACACGTACACCTACTTGCCACATGCACGCACACGCATACAGGTACGTACATGTATGCGCGCACGCTCGCACGCGCCCACGAGCACACTTCACGTTAATAATTTCGTTGAAAGTGTACATGTAATGTGGAATATGTACATGTAATGTGGAATATGTTCATGTAATGTGGAATATGTACATGTAATGTGTAATATGTACATGTAAAGTTGAATATGGACTTGTAATGTGGAAAGTGTACATGTAATATGAAATATATGTACATAGTATCATTGTATAACAGAAAACTTTCTATTATGGACTCTCTAAAATTTCTATTATGGTATGTGGAATATGTACATGTAATGTGGAATGTGTACATGTAATGTAGAATATGCACATATGATGCAAAGTATGTACATGTAATAAGGGAGACAGATACATACAGAGAAAAATATGTACATGTAATGATTACGAATGTGTAATACGTACATATAGTGCAAAATATGTACATGTAATATTGAACATGTGTATACAGTGCAACTAGTGCAGTGTCGTTTTCTCGAGTGTATTCAGTGATACCATCGAGTAAGTTTTTAATCACTGCTAGAAACGAACACCGCAACACGAGAGCATTCGTTTCTTAGCAATGAAAGGCGGCCTGTACGATCGTGCTTCGCGTGTCAGCGCTAGAATAGAGCAGCAGCGCAGAAATACACAGCAAACTGTCACAGCACTGACAGTGTGACAAACAGCTATTCATGCACAACTATTGAAATAATTTTACTAGTACATGGCCTCAGCCCTCTAGCCTAGGCATATCTCCGCCATTGAATCGCCGTTGGCAATACAATTACATGTACACTTTCCACATTGCATATAAATATTCCACATTTACA
>NW_014584916.1:0-751 GCF_000485595.1 Priapulus caudatus
AATATCAGCTTTGACCATTATTGCGCGCGCGCGCGTGCAGCTTGACACACGCACCAATATAAAAGCTGTGTGAGCTGTCTTGCCGAGGCTTGATGACGCCTGTGTCTTGCTCGGATCTCCTGTGTTTACCGAGCTCTGCTGATCAGCGCCAACACTGAAGCCGGCTCATTATGTTGCTCGAGTTTCTATATGCGTTAGTAACACTCCATGCGCACGCACGCACGCACGCACGCGCACGCACGCACACACGCGCACGCACGCGCGCACAGGGGGGAGAGAGAAAGAGAGAATAAGAGAGGGAGAGAGAGGAGATGAGAAGGAGGTAGAGGCAGAGAGAGAGAGAGAGAGAGAGCGCGGAAAGAGGAAGAGAGAGGCTGAAAGAGCGAGACAGAGAGTGTGTGTGAGACAGAGTGAGAGAGAGAGAGAGAGAGACAGAGAGAGAGAAAGAGAAGAGAGGGTTTCTCTCTCTCTCTCTCTCTCTGCCTCTACCTCCTTCTCATCTCCTCTCTCTCCCTCTCCTATTCTCTCTTTCTCTCTCCCCCCTGTGCGCGCGTGCGTGCGCGTGTGTGCGTGCGTGCGCGCGCGTGCGTGCGTGCGCTTGGAGTGTTACTAACGCATATAGAAACTCGAGCAACATAATGAACAAGGCTTCAGTGATGGCGCTGATCAGCAGAGCTCGGTAAACACAGGAGATCCGAGCAAGACACAGGCGTCATCAAGCCTCGGCAAGACAGCTCACACAGCTTTTATA
>NW_014584916.1:1977-2562 GCF_000485595.1 Priapulus caudatus
CTACCACCGCAACCACCACTACCACCACAACCACGGTTACCACTACCACCACAACCACCACCATCACATCCTCCTCCGCCTCCTCCTCCTCTTCCTCCTCCTCCTCGACCACCGCAACCACCACTACCACCACAACCACCACCATCACCCCTATCACCACAACCACCACCATCACATCCATCCTCCTCCTCCTCCTCCTCCTCCTCCTCCTCCTCCTCATCTTCCTCCTCTACCACCGCAACCACCACTACCACCACAACCACCACCATCACATCCTCCTCCTCCTCCTCCTCCTCCTCCTCCTCCTCCTCTTCCTCCTCCTTATCCTCATCATCCTCCTTATCCTCATCTTCCTCCTTTTCTGCTACCACCACGGCCACCAGCACCACCACCATGCTCCAACCGGTGCTGCCCGTGGCTCCATAAGTACATGCATGCGCGGTAAGCCTCACTAAAGCCTGCATTCCTATAGAGATTACAATCCCGAAAGCAGCTTTGCGCTTGCCTGCCTGCCTACCTTCCCCCTGCTCTCGCTCTCTCTCTCTCTCTCTCTCTCTCTCTCTCTCTCTCTCTCTCTCTCTCTCT
>NW_014584917.1:0-1173 GCF_000485595.1 Priapulus caudatus
CGGCGGCGGCGGCGGCGGCGGCGGCGGCAGCGGCGGCGGCGGCGGCGTGTGAAGCTATATAGGTTCTTATCTGATTAGCTGTGTGCGTGCGTGCGTGGCGATGCCGTGCATTAATGAGTAGGGGAATGTCGTGGGCCTCTCCCTCACTCGCGCGCTCTCGCACGCTCTCTCTCTCGCGCGCTCTCGCTTCTCTCTCTCTCTTTCTCGCTATCCCTGTCTCCCTCTCTCACTCGCGCGCTCTCGCTTCTCTCTCTCTTTCTCTCTCTCTCGCTATCCTTGTCTCCCTCTCTTACTCGCGTTCTCTCGCTATCCTTGTCTATCTCACCTGTCTCCTTCTCTCATGCACGCGCGCGCTCTCTCTCTCTCTCTCTTTCTTTCTCTCCGACGTTTTCTAACCCTTTCTCTCTCTCTCACATTTTCTCTCACTTTTACTTTCTCTCACTCCTCAATCATCCCCGCTCTCGCTTTTCTCTCTCTCCTTCTCTCTCTCTCTCTCTCTCTCTCTCTCTCTCTCTTTCCATCTCTACCTGTCTCGCTCTCTCTCTTACGCGCGCGGGCTCTCTCTCTCTCTCTCTTTCTTTCTCTTCGACTTTTTCTAACCTTTTCTCTCTCTCTCTCTCTCTCTCCACTTTCTCTCACTTTGACTTTCGCTCACTCCTCAACCTCTCATCCCCCTCTCCTTCTTTCTTTCTCCCACTCTCTCACTTTGACTTTCTCTCACTCCTCAACCTCTCATCCCCGCTCTCATTCCTCACTCTCTCTCTCCCTCTCCACTTTCTATCACTTTGACCTTTTCTCATTCCTCACTCTCTCATCCTCTCTCTTGCTCTCTCGCTCCGTCTCTCGCGC
The DNA here is from genome assembly GCF_000485595.1 of Priapulus caudatus. Taxonomy (NCBI): domain Eukaryota; kingdom Metazoa; phylum Priapulida; class Priapulimorpha; order Priapulimorphida; family Priapulidae; genus Priapulus; species Priapulus caudatus. Next base: position 850 of record NW_014584917.1, read on the forward strand.
TCTCACTCAATTCAAGTTTAATATACTGAAATATAATTTCTATAATATTCTATAATATAATTCTTATAATATCTGAGTACACAACCGCAGAAATAATATTTTTCAATACATTAGGGGCGCGTTCACACGGACGGTTTTTCGGGGCCGTGCCGAGTTAGCACGATCCAATTTGGTCCTATCGAACGTCTGAGCAGGCCCGAGCCAAATTTTAGCACCAGCTAAATCGATAGAGCGGTAGATGCCGCGAGTGTCGAACGTGTACTTCGACGAAATAAAGTCCAAAACAGTACACAAATTCGAAAAATTTGATAAGGATGCATGTTT
>NW_014584917.1:2521-4363 GCF_000485595.1 Priapulus caudatus
CTCTCTCTCTCTCTCTCTCTCTCTCTCTCTCTCTCTCTCTCTCTCTCTCTCTCTCTCTCTCTAGCTCTCTCCTCGCTTCCTATTTTTCCCTCCCCCTCTATCTATCTTTTTTGGCTTCTATCTCGCTTTCCATTACGCTCCCGCCCGCGCATTATCCATATCGTCATATTTCGCCTTCTCAGGTTAAAAGCTTCTGTGGGTTCAGCCGCATGTTGGCTGAGTGGGTGGGTGGGTTGGATTTGAGGTGTGCGTGCGTGCGTGCGTGCGTGCGTGCGTGCGTGCGTCTGTGTGAATGGTGGGAGGGGGGGGGGTGTAGGCGAGGAGAATAGCCCAGAAATCCCGTAGCTACGTACACGCACGCACATGCGCAATTACGCGTGCGCAAACACGCACAAACGCGCACACATTCGGTTCAGTCGTATGCGTAACAAGTTGAATAATTAATTGGCGAAATCAAAATGAAAAGGAGGAAAAACGTCTGTAACGTTTTTCGCCAGTTCGGTTCAATTATCTGGGTAGGGTGAAGTTTACGCGGGGGGTGGGCGCAAAACCACCTCACATTATACACCCGTGCTCACCTCCCCCTCCCCCCATCCTCCTTTTATTCGTGTCTCCCCCGTTCGACACCCCTCCTCCTGCTAAATACGCCTCTCTCTCTCCTCGCTATCTGAGTATATCCTCTCTATTTTATATCCTCGACAGTCCTCTCCTGTATACTCCTCTCTACCCTCTATATATACACTCTGTACCTTTCCTTGTCTTATATATCCCCATCAATTTTCCTTCGTACCCCTCTAGATAGCATGTCCGTCTCTACGCTATGTACCCTCTCTTAATTACATGCCTCTGTCCACTGTTTAGATTTTTCTCTGCATATATGCACAGTTCTCGCCTTTTTATTACTCTATATTCCATGCCCCTCTCTGCCTCTTAGCCATTCTCTACCCTCTCTACCTTTTTTTTATATATATCATGACACTCTTTACCTACTCTGCCCTTCTCTCTTTCTCTCTATCTCGCTCTCTCCCTCTCTTTCTCTCTCTCCCTCTTCCCCCATCTCTCTCTCCCTCTCTCTCCCTTTGTTCACCTCTCTATAGTATACCCCTCTCTACCTACGCTGCCTCCTCTCTCTCTCCCTGCCCTCTCTATCTTCCCTGCTCTTGCCGGCACTCCATTCAAGTGGTAATGAGAGGACAGGATTAGTTACCTGAAACATTCAATTCATTAGAGCGCGTGCACGTACTCACGCACGCAGACGAAGCTGCTGCTGCTGCTGCTGCTGCATTAGTAATGGACCATGACAAATTAGAGGTGGGATGGGAGCGAGAGGAAGGGGAGGAAAAGAGATGGAAAGAGAGAGCTGGAGAGACGAGGGGAGAGAGAGAGAGAGAGAGAGAGAGAGAGAGACAGGGGGACCCATAAAGAGATCGAACGAGAAAGATGAAAGAAGTAGAGAGAAGGGGCGGGGAGAATATTATGTGGCAGGTTAGAAAGAGAGAGAGAGAGAGAAAAAAAGATAGAGATGCGGGAGAGAATTTGTCATTGTGTGTGTGTGTGTGTGTGTGGCGTGTGTGCGCTTGTGTGCGTGTGTTGCTGTGGCGTACGTTGCCATGGCCGTACGTTGCCTGCGTGCGGCGTAGACGTGCGTGCGTGGGCGTGGCATGCGTACTGTACAAATGGCGTACGTGCATGGCGTACGTCATGCGTGCATGGCGACGTCGTCGTCGTGCGTGCGTGTGCGTGGCGTGCGCGCGCGTGTGTGTACGGTGCAGAAAGCGAGAAGGGGGACGGAGGGTTTACGATGCAGTCTAGTTTACGCGTGTAAGTCACGGCCGGCAGCCA
>NW_014584918.1:0-341 GCF_000485595.1 Priapulus caudatus
TATATATATATATCCGCATACATACATATATTCGAATTCAACTCCTCGTTTCGGAAGTCGTTAGAATTTCAGATCTTGATGTTATTAACTATAAAAGCGAGCACGAATGGCAAACATTACTCGAACGATTGATTGTAGCCGACATGCTATTATCCATCGGCAACAAGCATTACATTTAATTTTACCGTAAATACAAGTTGCCACATCAGTGCGCGCGGGCGGACTGCATTAACTCTGTAATAGGCTTCATGGATTCTCCTCTTCCCGCCTCGATACGCTCTCGTTCCCTTCATCCATCCATCCAACCACCAAAACTCTCTCTCTCGCGCGCGCGCTCTCTC
>NW_014584918.1:1903-3166 GCF_000485595.1 Priapulus caudatus
ATATAGTGTATCATGCTATATGGTGTATCATGCTATATGGTGTATCATGCTATATGGTGTGTCATGCTATATAGTGTATCATGCTATATGGTGTATCATGCTATATGGTGTATCATGCTATATGGTGTATCATGCTATATCGTGTATCATGCTATATGGTGCATCATGCTATATGGTGTATCATGCTATATGGTTTATCATGCTATAGGGTGTATCAGGCTATAAGGTGTATCATGCTATATGGTGTATCATGCTATATGGTGTAGCATGCTATATGGTGTATCATGCTATATGGTGTATCATTGCTATATGGTGTATCATGCTATATGGTGTATCATGCTATATGGTGTATCATGCTATATGGTGTACCATGCTATACGGTGTATCATGCTATATGGTGAGTCATGCTATATGGTGTATCATGCTATATGGTGTATCATGCTACATGGTGCATCATGCTATATGGTGTATCATGATATATGATGTATCATTGCTATACGGTGTATCATGCTATATGGTGTATCATGCTATATGGTGAGTCATGCTATATGGTGTATCATGATATATGATGTATCATTGCTATACGGTGTATCATGCTATATGGTGTATCATGCTATATGGTGAGTCATGCTATATGGTGTATCATGATATATGATGTATCATTGCTATACGGTGTATCATGCTATATGGTGAGTCATGCTATATGGTGTATCATGCTATATGGTGCATCATGCTATATGGTGTATCATTGCTATACGGTGTATCATGCTATATGGTGAGTCATGCTATATGGTGTATCATGCTATATGGTGTATCATGCTATATGGTGTACCATGCTATACGGTGTATCATGCTATATGGTGAGTCATGCTATATGGTGTATCATGCTATATGGTGTACCATGCTATACGGTGTATCATGCTATATGGTGTATCATGCTATATGGTGTATCATGCTATATGGTGTATCATGCTATATGGTGTATCATGCTATATGGTGTATCATGCTATATGGTGTATCATGCTATATGGTGTATCATGCTATATGGTGTAATCATGCTATATGGTGTATCATGCTATATGGTGTATCACGCTATATGGTGTAGCATGCTATATGGTGCATCATGCTATATGGTGTATCATGCTATATGGTGTATCACGCTATATGGTGCATCATGCTATATGGTGCATCATGCTATATGGTGTATCATGCTATATGGTGTATCATGCTACATGGTGCATCATGCTATATGGTATATCATGC